>NC_057743.1:20000916-20072104 GCF_004010195.1 Chiloscyllium plagiosum | reverse complement strand
GATAGGAAGGAGACCAGAATTGCACACAATATTCCAACAGTGGCCTAACCAATGTCCTGTACAGCTGCAACATGACCTCCCAACTCCTGTACTCAATACCCTGACCAATAAAGGAAAGCATACCAAACACCTTCTTCACTATCCTATCTGACTCCACTTTCAAGGAGCTATGAACTTGCACTCCAAGGTCTCTTTGTTCAGCAACACTCCCTAGGACCTTACCATTAAGTGTGTAAGTCCTGCTAAGTTTTGTTTTCCCAAAATGCAACACCTCACATTTATCTGAATTAAACTCCATTTGCCACTTCTCAGCCCATTGGCCCATCTGGTCCAGATCCTGTTGTAATCTGAGGTAACCCTCTTCACTGTCCACTACACCTCCAATTTTGGTGTCATCTGCAAACCTACTAACTGTACCTCTTATGCTCGCATCCAAATCATTTATGTAAATTACAAAATGTAGAGGGCCCAGCACCGATCCTTGTGGCACTCCACTGGTCACAGGCCTCCAATCTGAAAAACAACCCTCTATCATCAAGCTTCTTTGTTACTTCTTAAAAAAACTCAGTCAAGTTTGTGAGACATGATTTCCCACGCACAAAGCCATTGTTACAGTTAACTTAAGAATGCAACTTTTAAAAAAAGTTTTGTGATTTACACATAAAAGAAGTGAAGCTATCATGGTATTCGAACAGATGAAAGACTCAACAGACATTCAAGGTATTTTTCAATGTATAATTTCAGTTACATCACACTGTAAACTTTTGCAATAAATTCTGTGCCTTACAATTGTGTCCTCCACAATCCCCTGATGAAGGAGCGGCGCTCCGAAAGCTAGTGCTTCCAATTAGACCTGTTGGACTATAACCTGGTGTTGTGTGATTTTTAACTTTGACCAAAATAGTTTGAGAATTGCTTGTTTAGGGTCCAACAACATGTGAGCTAAACTAAAGCTCCCAAGTTCACAGCAATGATAAACAGTGTCATTTTCAAACTCACCTTTCTCAGCCTTTCACTCATTAAATCCAGTTATTTAAAAGACATTTGATCAGAAAGGATACGCCTTCTTCAGCTCTTTCATCATTTAAATTGAAGGCACTGACTGCTCACTGAGGTGCCTTATATCTGGGAAACTCTGTACGGCTTCACCCATTTGAACATTCTTCCCATATGGCTATGAGCACGATATGTTGCATTGGCAGGCATTGCCTCTGAGTCGGATTCTGTTCTCCTCCATCACTCACAGATTGCAGCAGGAATCAAAATGAGGAGCTCTTCCCTTCAACTCTCTACATCTGTGGCCAAGGCACAGGTGCTATTTGTAACACCCGCTGTTGTCAACCCAACTGAGGGCAGATAACACAACTTGCGTTTCATAGAGTATCTTTGAAGAAAAGAAGGACTTGCATTTTATGTGATACTTTTTGTGACTATCAAACATCTCAAAGTCTTTTATTGAAGATGAAGTACTTTTTGAAGTGCAGTTGCAATGTAGGCAATGCAGAAGCCAATATGTTCACTACAAACTCTCACTATAAATGCTGCAATGTAATAATGATCCATTGTAAATCTGAGGATAAATAAATTGGCCAGGACTGCAGGGATAACTGAACTGATCTTCAAAACCAAGATGGTGCTGGAGAGTAGTGACTTTGTATGCTTTTCACTATACTCCTGTATTCCTATATTTGAGTACATGTGATAATAAAATCTAATTGGTGCCAGGGAATGTTTTCCAACCTCCTGAGCAAGCAGAGTGTCCCTTGATGTAACATTTCATCCAAGAAGATGGCATCTTGAACAATGCAACCTTCTTTCAGTGCTGCACTGGAACTGAGTATCAGTTTTGATCATTGTGCTCAAACTCTGAAAGGGATTAAATCTAGAAGTGACAGTGCTAACAGCATCTTTAAATCTGCCCAAGGTGCTTCACACGAGTGCTATCAACTAAAATTTGACATTGAGTCACACGAAGAGCTATTGAACCTGATGACAAACGTTTGGTCAAAGACGTAAGTTTGAAGTGGAGGAAATAGAGATGCAGAGTGGTTAAAGGAGGGTGTTACGGAGTGGAGGTTGCCCCGCCCCCGAGCTAAAAACGTAAACATCCCAAAGGGGCACCTCGCTTGTAATCCGTTATAAAACAGAAGGTTAAATGAAATGAAATCCTTTCACTCACTCCACAATCCACGAGTAACAATTTATTTATCTAACTCTAACTGGTCTTATGAAGAAAGGTTGAGGGAGCTTGGATTTTCTCATTGGAATGAAGAAGGATGAGAAGTGACCTGATAGAGGTGTACAAGATGTTGAGAGGCATAGATAGAGTGGATCCTGGCTGTAATTTTGACTTTTTCCCATGATGGAAATGTCTATCATGAGGAAACATAATTTTAAGATAACTGGATGAAGGTTTAGGGGACATGTCAGAGGTAGGTTCCTTACTCAGAGAGTGGTGGGTTCGTAGAATGCACTGCCGGCAGTGGTAGTAGACATTAGGGACATTTAAGCGACTCTTGGATAGGCACGTGGAAGTTAGTATAATGAAGAGTATTTAGGTTAGTCTGATCTTAGAGTAAGATAAAAGGCCAACACAACATCGTGGACTGAAGGGCCTGTACGGTGCTGTACTGTTCTATGTTCTGCATTCTAACAGTGAACAATTTAACAGAACTACTAAGAAACAGACCAATTCCCCTCCAACTACTAAATATTCCCTAATAAAACAAAACCCTAATGGTATGGTGTTTCAATAAATACAAGTCCCACTTATATAACAAAACAATAGAATTTAGTCTCTCAAAATTACAGCTAGGATATGTCTTCTGGAATGTTCCTCACCCTCTCCATTGATCCTCACCAGGAACACCTTTCTTAATCAAATTCTGGGGTCTGAAACACTTCTCCCTGTTGAATTCCTGTCTCAGGAATATTAGTTAAGAGTGCCTTTTAGGTGGTGATTAATCAGAGAGCAAAAAGATTTCTGTGAGAGCTAGATATTTGCTCTTCAGGTGATTTGCTCTCACTGATTTTCCATATCTTTTATACCCTTGATAACCTATTCATTTCTTTACAGTCAGGTGGCTTTAGGTGGTCAAAACCATCAGATTTAAATTTAATTCAGTTTTGGTATCTAGGGCCTGGTTTAAATTAACTGGTTTAAGCTGGTTGCCTTAACATCAAAACAAGTCTAGGTGGCCAATTGATACAGAACTGATACAGAATTGTTTCAGAACTGTCTGTGCTACTTGTTTTATTTAAATCTCCAAGCTTTGAAAAACACATAATCTCTTAAAGGGACCAGACACTCTGTCCCCCCCATCATTTTTACAAACAAATTCTAACTTCCAGGCTTCTAATTCACAAATACTCTACACAAATTCAGAGCGTTTAAAAATGGAATTGTGGAGGGACTCACAACACTGGGGAAGCACAGGGACCTTGAATTGTGGGCTGGACATGAGGTCATGGAGGGATTTGAAAACTTTAAAACTGAGGTGCTGGTAAGTGGGTACAGGGGTGACGGGTAAATGGGGCATGGTGTGGGTTAGGATACACATTTTGGATGTATGACAAAGTGCCCAGGTGAGTATTGGAATAGCCAAGTGTCAAGGTAAGAAAGACATGGATGAGGGGTTCTGCAGCAGATGAGCTGAGACAGGGGCACAATCAGGTGACGTTCCAGAGATGGAGACAGGTGGATATGGGAGTGAAGCTGGCTAATTATGGGAGGCATAAAAAGCTGCAGATCAGGAAAGGGTAGGCAGGGGAGAGGAAGAAACTATAAAAAGACCAGATTTGAAGAAATTTTGTTTCATTTTGTTTTAAATGCTTGTGGCCAGGAGATTGATTTGATGTGACTCATAGATGAACATTTATGGCAGGTAACTATTTTGAGCTGTTTATGTCTGGTTACAGCAAATAAAGCACTGAGGTATCATGCTGTCCTCTGCTGATGCTCCCAGGGTCATCCTGGAAGGAATAACTTGTCGCCAGCTCCTCTTTGCTTTAAGCTAATGGTTCCCTCTCCTTAAGTAATGTCCTCCCCTCAAAAAATCCACCCTTGAACTTTCTTTTCTTGCAAGCCATTGCCCCAAATCCGGCTGAATGTTCAAAGTCTCGGGACATATTGTCCCATTATAAATCCTGCCATGCTACACTTGAATCCAGTCCATGAGATTTCCACATTATCCTGTCAAAATTACAAATGACCCTCAAAGTTACTGTGGTGAATGATCTGTGTGCTGCTTAGTCATAGAGATGTACAGCATGCTGACCAGATATCCCAACCCAATCAGGTCCCACCTGCTAGCGCCCGGCCCATATTCCTCCAAACCTTCCCGATTCATACACCCATCCAGATGCCTTTTAAATATTGCAATTGTACTAGCCTCCACCACTTCCTCTAGCAGCCTATTCCACACACACACCACCCTCTGGGTGAAAAAGCTGCCCTTTATATCTTTCCCCTCTCACCCTAAACCTAAACCCTCTAGTTCTGGACTTCACACCCCAGGGAAAATACCTTGTCTATTTACCCTATCCATCTTGGACATGGTGTGCCATACCATCTACACACCAATGTCACTCCTCTGAAAGAGAGAAATGTAGCAGGTAGGAGCAGGAGTAGGCTATTCATTGAGATTATAGTCAGAAGTCACAACAAGCGCTGATCGGAAAGCTTGTGATTTCAAATAAACCATTTGGACTATAATTTGGTGTCGTATGACTTCTGAATTTGTTCACCCCAGTCCAACATTATGTCTCTACTTCATTGTGATCGTAACTGATTGTCAAGCTCAATACCCCACTCTCCCTTTCCCCCCATATACCTTAATCCTTTTAGATTCGAGAGCTCTATCTACCACAAAGTGCACTGGCCTCAACCACTTTCTGTGGCAGTAAATTCCACAGGCTTGCCACTCTCTGGGTGAAGAAATTTCTCCTCATCCCAGTCCTGAATGGTTTATCCCTTATCCTTAAACTATGACCCTTGATTCTGGACTCCCCCAACAACAAGGACATCTTTCCTGCAACTGACCTGTCCAATCCTGTTGGAATTTTGAAGGATTACTTTGAGAGAACCCCCACTCCCTTTCCCGTTCTTCCACATTCCGCTGAATACAGTCCTAACTGACTCAATCTCTCCTCGTACTGTCAGTCCTGCCATCCCAGGAATCAATTTGGAAACCCTCCACTGCACTCCGTCTACAGCCAGAACAGACCAAAACTGCACATAGCTATCGATTTGGCTGGGCCTACTCGTGCCTGGTTTCATTCCTAGTTATCAAGAAGGGACCTCTCCCCGACACAGGGTTACCTCCCCATTGCATTGCTATCTTAGGAGTCACTCTTTCATTGGTCCTCTCCTACTTTCACTTTCAACAGCATCATCTCTAATCTAATCTAATCTAAATCTGACGCCATGTCAGATTTGCATGTACTCTAATGTCCCCAGCTTTATCTCACCCCCCACTTCTCTCAACTCTCCACCTCTGATCTGTCACATCAGATGCTTGTCTGATATCAGGACTGGATGAACAGAAATTTTCTCTGAGTAAATATTGAGAAGGCCAAAGCCGTTGACCATTCATTCCCACAATCGTGATTCTCTAGCCACTAACTCCATCCCTCTGTTGGCCGATGTCGCCACTAAATGAGACTGTCCACAACCTTGGTGTCCTATCTGATCCAGATATGATCTTCTGACTCCATATCCTCTCTCTCACAAAGAACATTCACCTCTGCCTTGTTAATATGGCTTGTCCCTGCCCCTGTCTCTGTTGATCTGCTGCTGAAATCTTCATCTAATGGATTTGGCTATGACGGTGCTCTCCTTGCGTTCTTGGCTTCCAATCACCATAAACTCAAGCTCAT
Organism: Chiloscyllium plagiosum; assembly: GCF_004010195.1. Lineage (NCBI taxonomy): Eukaryota > Metazoa > Chordata > Chondrichthyes > Orectolobiformes > Hemiscylliidae > Chiloscyllium > Chiloscyllium plagiosum. Next base: position 20,066,227 of record NC_057743.1, on the reverse strand, counting down.
CCAAATCTCTGCTGCAAGTATCATAACATGTATTGTCCCTGTCTCCCATCACTGCTGTGATCACTGGCTAGCAGTGCCCACCGAATGGAAATACCTCCATTTTACAATTCCCATCCTTGTTTCTAAATCCTACAATGCTGTTCCTCCTCTCTATTGCTGTAACCTCTTCCTACCTACACCCCTCTGAGATCTCAGGGCTCCATCAATTCCAGCCTCTTTCACAGGCCTGATTTTAATCACTCTATACATGGCATTTCTATCTTTAACTGTCTGAGCGCAGAGTTCTGGATTTCCCTTCCTAAACCTCTCCATTTCTCTATCATGCATTAAGACCCTTCTTAAAATCTAAATCTTTGACCAAATATTTGCTCAGCTTTCTGAATATCTCCTGTGTGTCTCAGTGTTAAATTTTGTTTGATTATTCTCCTGTAAAATGTCTTGGAAGACTTTATCAAGTTTTAGACACCACATGAAATACAAGTAATTGTTGTTGTAATTGGATAAAGGTGGCCAGATACTATTTTGCCTCTTGAAGCAAATATGGTTAACTTTACCTCACTGGCAAATGCTTTCTTTACCAACAAGAGGTTTATATAATGAGGCTGACTCTGGAGGTCGGTGATTTATTTGGAATTAAATGCTCCTTTGACTTTAAGCCAAAGTGATAAAGGTTGTTGTGCATTTCTTCGGTTTACACATTAGGCCCGCTTGTAGAGTTCTGGTAGCCAACACACTGACACCAGTCACATCTAATTGAAGATTTGCCCAATCTCACTGATTACTATTGTTATGTTCATTTGCACTGGAGTACCATTGCATTGAAATGCATGCGTACCCTATATGGTCAGTGCAGGGGGCTATTTGACTGCACTTGATGCCTACACTTACATACCACTGACCAATACAGGGTACCTGGGAAATCAGGAGCAGAGTTCCCCATCAGATTTTGTCTGTCCCAATTATGATGGGCCCAGATTGTTGGGAGCAGCAAGCCTGGGATCTCCTGCAGTGTAGTGTTCAGCTCCACATGGGGCTGCCTCTGTAGTGACTGAGGTATGAGGACAGTAAGGGTTGGAATAAGGGTTGGAATTACAATATTAGTCAGCCTCAGTGCATTTGTCAGGCTGTCTGATCTGACACTGTTGCTGGCTTGTGTTCTGTTCCTGAATCTCTGCTTGCTCTGAATAAATTTCCCCATTGTTGTCCTGCAGAGATGCATATTTCCAATGGCGAGGAGATGGAATCGCTCAAGGACAGTCTAAAGGACAGCCCTTGCTTGAAGAACCACATTGCCATCTGCAAGGAGGAGAGTGTCTCCTTTAATGTGCGGCCAGACTGTATACAAAATGGTCAAAAGCGGGTTAACACCTCACTCAGTTCCGATGCGGCAGAGACCCCAAATGGTGAGGAGTTGGAAGCAAAGGACATACCAGATTCAGATGCACAGAGGGAGTCAGCGGCCATTCTTTACGGGCAGCAAGTTCTAAGATCCAAAGCTGAACTCCGGAGACAGCTCGCCTTGCCAGTCACCGAGTGGAACACTGACAGCGAAACCCAAGTGCGATTCAGGACTTCGCAGGCAAAAGCCATTGCAGGGCAAGGTTCGGCAGACAGCTTGCCTCTGTACTGTGCCAGTGATGACCATGGGCCTGTCGCAGGGACTCCAGCAGGTATCTGTGCACTGTCTGGCCGGCAGGTCGTGGGCAAGGCTGACAGCTGGCCACACCAGAGCCTGGCCACCGAAAGCAATTTCACAGTCACTTCCAAAAGTGACTTCTCCCTCAATACGCTGCTGGCGGAGTCTGAGAGGGGTGAGTCCAGTGGTCTACAGAGGCGGCCCTCACAAGGATCAGACCTGGAGAAAACAACAAGTAAATATTTCGGATCACTTAATAAAAACCGAAAGAGCTGCAGATGCTATAAGTCAGAAACAAAGATAGAACTTGCTGGAAAAGCTCAGCAGGTCTGGCAGCATCTGTGGGGAGAAATCAGAGTTAATGTTTCAGGTTGAGTGACCCTTCCTCAGAAGACCAGACCTCAAACATTAACTCTGATTTCTCCCCACAGGTGCTGCCAAACCTGCTGAGCTTTTCCAGCAATTTCTATTTTTGTTTCTGATCATTTACTACTTCTTACTCTTCTTTGTCCTGTCCAGTAATTCTAACGTGAACCTTTACAATAAAGCGCATTATTGCTTTTTGGGGAAGTAGTAACATATTGCTCATGACACTGGAATGGTAATCCAGCACATGGGTTCAAATCACATTGTGGTACATGGTGAAACCTAACTTCAATTGACAAAACACCTGGAATATAAAGCTAGCCTCAAAATGAGGACCTGAGACAATGATCATTTATTATTGTAAAAACTCAGCTGGGTAATTTGTATCCTTTAGGGAAGGAAATCTACCATCCTTTTCAAATCTCCACAACCAATTTGATTTGATTTATTTGATTTCTGATTTGATTTATTGTAGTCACATGTACCTAAGTACAGTGAAAAGTTTTGTTTTGCCTGCAGTACAGGCAGATCATAGCAAAAGAGGACATAGGGTGCTTAGACAGAGCGAGGCCTACAAGGTTATGGCTGCACAGGAGGTTCACAAAGCAAGGTCAACATTATGTGAAGTTAGAGAGGTCCATTCAGGATGCTAGTAACGGCAGGGAAGAAGCTGTTTTTGAACCTGTTGGTGCACTGTTCAAGCTGATGGGAGAGGTTGTAGGAGAGCATGGGATGGGTCTTTGATGATCTTAGCAGCCTTTTTACAGCAGGAAGCAGTGTAAATGTAGTCCCTGGATGGGAGGTTGGCTTCCATGATGGTCTGGGCTGTGCACATCACTTTTTGTGGCTTCCGGGCAGAGCAGCTATACCAGGCTATTATGCACCCGGATTGTACACTTTCTATGGTGCAACTGTAAAAGTTGGTGAGGGTCCTTATGGACATGCCGAATTTCCTTAGCAGCCTGGGGAAGAAGACCCATTTAGTTAACTCACACTTCAACCCCAGGGCATCAATGTGGACTTCAACAGTTTCGTCATTTCCCCTTCCCCCACCTCTGCCTTTATTCCTGATGAAGGGCTTTTGCCTGAAACGTCGATTTTACTGCTCCTCGGATGCTGCCTGAACTGCTGTGCTCTTCCAGCACCACTGATCCAGAATCTGTGTGAAATGGCAAGGAAAACCACTCAGTTCAAGGACAGGGAGGATGGGCAATCCACGGTGGGTCAGCAATATTTGTGGAGAAACACTCATTCTGTTTCGCCATACACAGATGTTGCCAGACCTGCTGAGGATTTCCAGACGTTTCATTCAGACTTAAACAACTACAGTATTTTGCTTTTGGATGAAGCTGTTTCATTCTTTATTTGCTTTTAACCTCATCAAGCTGTTTACATTTATTGAAAAAACACTTTGATATTTTATAAAGATATTTGAAGAGTCTACACTAACCCTTAATCTACTCTGCAATATCTCAAAGCTTTCAATGTGGGCAGTTCAGAGAAGGTTCACTCAGTTGATTCCTACAATTAAGTTGTAGTCTTATGAGGATAATCAAGAAGTGTGGTGCTGGAAAAGCACAGCAGGTCAGGCAGCATTCGAGGAGCAGGAAAATCGACATTTCAGGCATAAGCCCTTCTGCCTGACCTGCTGTGCTTTTCCAGCTCCACACTTTTTTACTCTGATCGCCAGTATCTGCAGTCCTCACTTTCTCCTAGTCTTATGAGGATAGATGAGCAACTTGGGCCTTTACACAATGTGTTTTAGGAAGGCGGGAGATGATCTTATTGATTTTGAGGGGCTTGGCAGGGTCACTGCTGATTTCCCTTCATGTGGGAATCTAGAACCAGGGGCTGGGGGTACCACAGCTTTAAAGTAAAGGCTAGCCCCATTTACACAGAAATGAGGAGGAATTCCTTCTCTCACATCTTTAAAATTCTCCTCCCCAGCAAATCTTGGAGGCTGGTCAGTCAAAATATTCAAGGCTGAGTGAGGCAGATCTTCGATCCACGAGGGAGTGTAGGGATATAGCTGGTCAGGAAAGGTGGAGTTAATTCCACAGTGAGATCAACTATAATCTTAGCGAAAGGCAGAGCAGGCTAACGGGCCTATTCTCACCTGTGACTGGGAGTGGAACAAGTGGAATCTTGGTTTTCTCCTCAGTCTCTTCATCCCTCTGGGTGAGCAGGAGTATCCCCTGGCCCACAGAGAGAGGTGCTGATTTCAACTAATCCAACCTTGGACAGGACACATTGATGGGCCACTGACACACATTCACTATTTTTCCCAACCCTTTCTTTCCTGAACATTAAAGCAATGCCTCCCCCAACAGAAACTCAGCTTGTCCCTTAGTCAGCTGCATTGGATGGGAGGGCTGTGCTGCTTCGAACCTTCCATTGCTATGCCTGCATCGGGAGTTCAATAGAAAGAGCTACTGTTAAACTATGGAGCAGAGCACTACTGTGAACAATTTTAACAACTACTGGGCTTTTACAAATGGCTATGTGAATTCATTAGTGTATTCCTGTTAACTGATCTCAGAGAGCTACAGTTTCAGTCAGGTCCTCATTAGGAGCTAGAGAGCTGGTCTCATCACTCTATGGCCCCTCCAGTTGCTCAGTTGTATCAGTCTATGGATATCAGGCAGGAGTGGAACTGATTCATTTGTTATACTCTCAATACTTACCCTAGCACGTTAAATATTTCCACTTAGGCAAGTAGATACCTGTGGTCCATAAAGAAAGAAGTAAAGGTTGAAACAGACTGATCAAACCCACTCCTCTCATGGCCCTTTGACTGTTGTATACAGCTGTAAGAGTCTATAAAAGTTAATACTGTGGTGTGCCTTAAGCACCACCCATTATTATGATCTTATATGGACCATAGGCAGAATAGCTTAGGATCTGAGACCTAACATTCAGGTTCTGCTCGTAGTCTCTGTAACAACGTCAATCAAATCAATGTAACCTGTTAGGGTAAAAATGATGACTGCAGATGCTGGAAACTAGATTCTGGATTAGTGGTGCTGGAAGAGCACAGCAGTTCAGGCAGCATCCAAGGAGCAGCGAAATCGACGTTTCGGGCAAAAGCCCTTCATCAGAAGATGTCTAGTTGCTGACGTGCAATTAATCATTTCTTGTTTAATACAGGAGCACATTCTAAGTATACTAGTTTTCCTCTACCACACTAGACAAAACAGGCATTTTAGATCTCTACTGAGGGTGGTACTATCAAACCTAACCCATGGTGAAGTGCAGACCTGGTTTAACTTAAACATACATACCACATGCTGGCAGCAATGGAGGTTTGAAGGTTTAGACTCAGTTTGAAGCAGCCAACTCCTGAAGGCAGTCAGCAGCAGGGAAGAGCTGAACAATTAAGAGCCTTACGGAGGAAACCCTTGTGACAAGATTCAACAAGGTCGAAACTACAGTCAATGGTGAAAGAATTTCAGACCTAACAGCCACACTGCAAAATGCACACTGAACCTCCTATTAATGGAGAATTAGTTACTCAAGAGACAGCCTGCATGGTGTGGCAGGGGTCTGGAGGAGCAGTTCTGATTCAGGGTTTATCCAGAGAGTAAGCAAATATCAGAGGTTCCGTGAATAAAGCTAAAATTGTTGATGGACAAGGGACAAGTTCAAAATCAGCACTAAATTAAGACCAGAAAAGTGAGAAGTATATACAACTCAGATTAAGCATTGCTGCCTCATGGGTGGGCATCGTGATGATAGCTACAGCGAGGGAAGTCAAAAGTCACAGAACAAGTTAAACGAAGTTCATGGACCTGGGCATGTTGCTCAGCCAGAATTGAAGCAACAGGGGGAATAAAGAATAGAAGCCTAAGCAGCCGTGGTCTAATGGAAGAAGGAAGTTAGTGGACTTTTTTTCAGGCTGTAGGAAAGGCAGGAGGGATGCTTCAAAATTGTGGTAAAAGTGTGAAGCATTTATTTTATCTGTGGGAGCGTGAATAATCTGGGAACAAATTGTAAAAGACACAGGGAGAAGTGGGATTCATGCCCCAAACAACCGGATTAATCCAGTGAAGTCACAGAAAAGGTGGGAACCATCCATTTTGGCTGGAACAAGGTAGAAGTCCTCAATTTTGACCCTAATGTGTTGCAGTTTTATGGAACTGCCGTAACAGTCCTGATCAGTACTGTGAAGGAAAGAAGCCTCACCTAGCCTAGGTGTGCTAGCTGTCAAATAAGAATCTGCACAAAGAGGTGAATGAGGTGGAACAGTCTTTTACAGAAGAAAAGATATGAGTGTATCATAGGAGATAGATTATCCAGCCATTGCTTTGTGGCAAAAGGATATTTATGTCAATGATCATTTCAAGTCAGACACTGAGGCATGTAACATTATATTATCAGATAGTGAACCACAGTTGAAAGAAAACACTGTCTGTCGCCTACAGCAATACAATTACAGGTACATGGCCCTTCAGGAAAGCACTTATGTCGAAAGGTATACCAGAAGCATTTCTCCAATATAGCAGAATACATACAGTAGAAGACCTGCTGTGTACTGTATAATTGTGAATTCTCACTTTGGAGCAACATTTCCTCTGAGTCATCCTGTGCAGCTGCATGTGTAGCCATTAGTGTCAGCTTGCCATTTAATTTCCACTTCCTGGAGGCTCACACAGCCAGAAAGGAAATTAGAGGGAATGCTGCTGTTGAGTATGAAGATGTACCTTGGTTGCAATTTTCCTCAGATGATGAAAGGAGTAAAACCAGCTAAAGGCAAGGAACAACTGCTCAAAAGGCAACTGGTAGAAGATTTCAAGGAACTCCCTAGACTCATGTCAGAATCGAAACATAAAGCAGAATGCACTGAGACTTTCTACCTTAGTATAAGAAATTGTTTCATACCATCAACAAGAAGGCCATCTTTAACTATATTGGTTTGGCAGGAATGTTTTCACTGAAGACAGATGGCAAATTTTAGCAAAGTTTGTGAGGACACACAAGAAATGAGATAATCATAGACCTGTCCAGAGCTAACGTGATAAACCTATTACTGATGTAATTCAGAATGGGACACAGCTTGGAGAAAAAATAGTAATGATAAATCCAAGTCTGAGGTGACTTAGAAGAGAAAAGTTCCAGCAGGGAATTTTATTATCCTCCCCTTCCCAGGAAGCATCCTTAGTAACAGTGATGCATGTCATGGCAGGCATGAAACAATCCTCAAATGGCAGAATTGAGAAAGGGAACATGCTGCTTTTACTGGGGGTAAAAGTTGAAGTAAACAATGTACCTGTTTCAGAACAGTAGATTGAGAATTAAAAATCTGCTGACATAAATTGCAGATATGGTGTAAACTGCTCCATAGAAGCCACCAGTGAGAAAGAACAATCAATGACTAAACATTCACAAAGCTTCAAAGACAAAAGTACTGTTTCAACAGCGCAGTCCCTCTCTGCAAAAGAAATCCAGGAGATTAAAGGCCCTTTAGTTGAATGATGGTGCAGTTAGTGTCAGGGTGCTGGGGATGACAGAATTAGATAATTGCAGATATCTTGAACTCTCCTTTAAATGTAAAGCCACAACATACAAGGAAAATATCCATTTACTAGATACCACAGTTTTTAAATTAGAAAAAGACAACAGACAAAAGTTTGTGACAAGTTTTTATAAACTAATTGACAGATACTTCTACCTAGAAAAAGCCGTCATCCTAAACAAACCTTCTGCAGACTAATGACATCACAACTGATCTATTTCTGTCACAAGTGCACAAAGCTAGAAAATTTTACCCGGGGCTGTTACTATCCTTTTTACTACATCTCGAATCTCAGTCTCAATTTACATTTAATCATTGACTCAGTGTTCATTAAATTTTCTCCATTTATAGCTTCTGAACATATGGAGCCTTAAGCTAGAGATTCCACATTTATTTGCGAACAATTTGTTAGCACAGTAATTTCAAAATTATCTGCCATCTGGTTCATTGAGAATACATTTGTTGACAGCTTTAAACTGTTCTCTATCCTTTGCAATCTTATTCTCAACCACATTAAAGCTTCTATCTTCTCCCCTCCACCTGGTAGCCTCATTCCAAACCCTTTCAACATCCTCATTTCAACTGTACTTCTAGCCTCTTCCTTTCCCTCCCTTTGCAGTCTCCTCCTTCAGGACAGCCTTGTCCTACCTATGTTTTGCAGTCTCCTCCTTTTCACCCTCCTTCATCCCACTTTCAGCAACAGACAACATCCCCAGGACACAAATAACAGCAGTTCTTGACTCCAGGCAACCCATAATGCCCAAATCTGGCAGAAAACCTCTAAGGCCCAGCTCATGGTGGCAATCCCAAAGGCCAGGGCCAGATTCCAGGCAGCAAACCCTAAAGACTAAGATCAGTTGCCAGTGGCAATCCCCAAGGATTCAGCCATTTCTAACAGCAATCCCTAAACACTGGGCTAAGTTGCTGATGATAATCGCTGAGGCCTGAGCCCAGTTTCTGATGGAAACTCCTGAGCATTGGGCCTGGTTGCTGATTCCAATTTGGATCTGGTTCCTGATGGCAATCCGTGAGGACTGGGCCCTGTTCCTGATGCTAATCCCTGAGGGCTGGGCCCAGTTCCTGATTGCAATCCCTGAGGATTGGGCCCTGATCCTGATAGCAATCCCTGAGGACTGGGCCCTGATCCTGATTGCAATCCCTGAGGACTGGGCCCCATTCCCTGATGGCAATCCCTGAGGCCTGGGCCCCATTTCCTGATAGCAATCCCTGAGGAGTGGGCCCTGATTCTGATGACAATCCCTGAGGATTGGGCCCCATTTCCTGATAGCAATCCCTGAGGAGTGGGCCCTGATTCTGATGGCAATCCCTGAGGACTGGGCCCAGATCCTGCTGGCAAACCATGAAGACTATGCCCCATTCCTGATGTCCAAACCTAAGGAGTGGTCCCAGATTCAGATGGTAATCCCCAAGGATTGGCCCAGGTCAACACTAATCCTGGTGACTTGATCACCACAAGTACTTACCTTCCCAGTCGCTCCTCAGTCATATGTTTGCTCACTCCTGGATTTGTGATAGGTCAAACCAATTTAAATAGAATTTCTAATTGGAGGAGCAGTCCCTTGCAGAATCTGCCCCTCTACTGTAAGGACTGTTAGTGCTCCAGTTGGTTGCTGAGAAGGGTGTTGCTGCTCAGGTCTAGATCCCCCTGAGGTCATGGGCCCTGATGATTCACATTGCCCCTCTCCTGGGCCTTGTTGGTAAGAGTGGCAGTAGTAGAAGTCCTGAGGCAGGTTATAATTGGCCAGTGATGTAGAGATGGAATTAGATGTGATCTTATTAAGACTGTGGATATGTAATTGGAAGTATAATAGCATATGCCCATTCATAATGGATGACTATGTGGTTTACCAGTGTAAATGTACATGCATACCATTGCACCAGTGTGTTATCTGGGCCAGTGTGTACGTACCAGCGCTTGACAACGCCCGTGTGCAGGACAAATTTGTAAGTCCACATAATTGAACCTGGGTCTCTGGCGCTGTGAGGCAGCAGTGCTAACCACTGTGCCACCGTGCCGCCCCGTAAATGCATACCATTGCACCAGTGTGTTATCTGGGCAAGTGTGTACGTACCAGCGCTTGACAACGCCCGTGTGCAGGACAAATTTGTAAGTCCACATATACACACATGCCTATGAGGACATGTATCTACAAGCACAGATATGAAGGTTTTCATCTGTGTGTGTGTGTGTGTGTGTGTGGCACCTTGGTGCGCAGATGCTTCATTCTCAGTTCAGACTAACAAATGTAACTAGTCTTCTGAGTCACATTGTGTATAAGGAGGTGCATGCATAGAATTGTTTACATGAGTTAAAATTTCTGTGTACACATCCTAGTTTACATATGCAAATGTGAAAAATCATTTAGGGTATGAGGATGTGTGAGAGCATATGCATGTGTGACTGAGTACACAAGGACTGAGCATATGTGTGAGAAATTGTGTCTGGGCAGTCTCTGTGTAAAATCTTGGGATGTGATTATTGATGTGTGTATAAGGCCTGTGGTTGTCACTTGGTGTGTAAGAGTGTATGTGTGTTTACAAGAAGATCAAAGAACTATGGGGCAGTGGTACTTGTGTGCATCTCTACTTTCAATCGTATTCAACAGCTATTATTTATTGTTGTTAAAGATTTTTCATGTTGTTCCACTAGACACCAGACATGACTTAATGACAGTTGCTATAGAAACAGAAGTTTTTGGAGACACACACTCTTATTTACTTACATTTTGAACATTTCCTGAGTTAACAATCTTTGGCATGAAAATAGGATAATAACCGTCCAAGCTTTTAGAGATTATGTGGAGATCTTTCTGTGCAAGATCGAACTGACTTCTATTATATGTTAAACCTTCCAACTTCCCTCATTATCCATCCCTCACTATATTTCCCCCAGTTGTCTCTGGTCTAGATACGTGTTTCAGTCAAAGATGACCTGATAATGAGTGATGTTGAGGATCTTTAACACTGTTTAGCTCTCTCTACCTCAAGGATAGCAAGGCAACATCCTGGGCTTTGATGTCATAGAGTCATAGAGATGTACAGCATGGAAACAGACCCTTCGGTCCAACCAGTCCATGCCAACCAGATATCCCAACCCAATCTTGTCCCACCTGCCAGCTCCCGGCCCATATCCCTCCAAACCCTTCCTATTCATATACCCATCCAAATGCCTCTTAAATGTTGCAATTGTACCAGTCTCTACCACTTCCTCTGGCAGCTCATTCCATACCCGTACCACCCTCTGTGTGAAAAAGTTGCCCCTTAGGTCTCTTTTATATCTTTCCCCTCTCACCCTAAACCTATGCCCTCTAGTTCTGGACTCCCAACTCCAGGGAAAATACTTTGCCTATTTACCCTTTTCATGCCCCTCCTAATTTTGTAAACCTCTATAAGGTCACTCCTCAGCCTCCAACACTCCAGGGAAAACAGCCCCTGCCTGTTCAGCCTCTCCCTATAGCTCAAATCCTCCAACCCTGGCAACATCCTTGTTGCCTTGCTATTCTGAACCCTTTCAAGTTTCACAACATCTTTCCGATAGGAAGGAGACCAGAATTGCACGCAATATTCCAACAGTGGCCTAACCAATGTCCTGTACAGCTGCAATATGACCTCCCAACTCCTGTACTCAATACTCTGACCAATAAAGGAAAGCATACCAAACGCCTTCTTCACTATCCTATCTACCTGCAACTCCACTTTCATGGAGCTATGTGTCAATAGCAACGCAATTGACTTTGAATAAAACATTATTGTGAGATCTCATGATCTCTCTGAGAAAAGCTGTAACTCTCCTGACATGGAATTGATTTTCGGGTTCTTTAATGAGGATTCCCAGGCTAGAGCTGCAGTATTATCATCACACTTTTTTCAGCAACCAATCACATTAAAGAATTATCACAAACAGTGAAGCAGGCTAGGGACATGGTTATAGTTCAACATCAAGGTTAACAATCATTCAGTGTCTTCAGTTGATGCAAAGTGAATGGTTGTGATAGCACCAGGAAAGGATATCTTGGGGCAGGAATACAGTATGTGGCTGATGATCTGACTTGAATGGCCAAATTCAGAATTTGAGCTGTTCTTCATGGTCCAATAGTGGAGCAGGTGACCACATCTCCTCCAGGCCATCCTTAAACAGTTGAGGGATGTCCAGATTTACTGCGGACATACATCCGATAGTGGACCTCTTAGGTCATGTAGTCAGTGTTTAGTGCAGATAGTATGCTCCTTGGGTGGTGTATTGAGGGATAGTGAAGAAAAGGAGCAAACAGGTACTTAGGTGACAACATCACTGACAGAGAACATTCTCCAGTGAGGTTTTGTCCATTGTTTGAAGCTGGACCCTTTACAAATCACACAGATTTTTGATGTTACTTTCCCTTCACTAAATAGTTGCCTAATGTCTCTGGAGTTAACTTGTAAATTGCCTGGACAGAGTTTAAAAATGAAGGGATCTTCAGTGCTAGGTTGAGACAGTAGAAGACAAGTTAAGGCAAATCAAGCATTTACGATTGGGTGAGATCTGACTCAAGTCGGCGTAACATCAAGGGCCGAAGGGCCTGTACTGTGCTGTAATGTTCTAAATTGCATCAAGTTATGTTCTACAGGGAGATAGAGAGACCAAACTCTGAGCAATTGTGTTGGATGGAAAGAAATGAATGAGAGTACGATACTGTGAGATGACTCGAGTTTCCAACATGTTGAAGACGAGTTGGTGTAAACTGTGAAGGTGGCAGGTTTAGAGCTGAAAGCACAAGAAAGGCAAGATGCCGAGAGTTAGTACAATAGTGACAAAACATAAAAGGGTGTGATAGAGGAGATGAGAGGTTGTCGTCCAGTGTAAGAGATGCTTTACTTTCTACAATGTCCATGTATGTGAGGTGAAGAGCTGACCCTCCCAGATATGGAATTCACAACTCCTCGCATGATTGGTTTAACATTCCTTGAGTACACTGAGCACCTGGGTGAAGCTGGCATCTTGTGATTTTTACTGACAACACCTTGTTTTTCTTTTCCAGGGAGAAAAGTGCGAGTTTATTCTACAGATTCTCCAAGTGACGAGTCCTTCAGCAGTGGGAGTCTAGACTGCGAGTCCATGTTTACAGGGACCCTATTTGACAATGACTTGAAAGACAATGCTTTCTTAAGCAACAACTTCTCACTGGAGGATGACGTTGTCCCTCTGGATGATTCTGCCTCCGACGAGCTCACATCGGAATCCCTGCCTGGACTGGGGCCAGAGATTCAGTGTCACTTAGCGGCCACGGGCAACTTGGGTGAGATGCCATCCATTGCCAGCTGCATGGAGCAGGAGAAACGGCGTTTTTCAGCCTCCGAACTGATAAACAGACTGCACCTCTCTCAGAAGAAAGTAGCACAAGCTTTGAAACTGAACAAGTCCCTGCCAGGAAGGTCTACACCTAGAGAGAAAACTCCCGCTTTCTCCCTTGAAGGTAAGGTTTAACTGTGAAGCAGAAGAAAGTCTACCCTTTTCTGCACCAGACGTTGGAATAGAGAGAGATAGCCTACATTTCAAAAGCATAAAGTCATAGAAATATACAGCATGGAAACAGACCCTTCAGTCCAACTCGTCCATGCTGACCAGATCCTAAATTAATCCATTTGCCAGCATTTGGGCCATATCCCTCTAAACCCTTCCTTTTCCTACATGCAAGGTGCTTTTTAAATGTTATAATTGTACCAGCCTCTACCACTTCTTCTGGCAGCTCAGTCAATACACACACCACCCTCTGCATGAAAAAGTTGCCCTTAGGTCCCTTTTAAATCTTTCCCCTCTCACCTCCTGTCACTTCTGCAGGAGTTTGGTTAGCTTAGTTGGCTGGAAGGCTAGTTTCCAATGCAGAGTGATGCCAACAGCATGGGTTTACTTCCCACTCTGGCTGAGGTTACTATGAATTTCTCAATTTCTCCCCTCACCTGAGGCATGGTGACCCTCGGGTTAAATCACCACCAATTGTCTCTCTCTAATGAGAGTACAGCCCTGTGGTGACTTTATCTTTGTATCACCACTGTCCACACATTCCCTAGGCATGAATTGCTGTTTGAAATGTGGGAAAGTATCTGTCATTTTGCAAGGTTCCACAAACTGTAAATGATAAATTAACATGTGTTTTGGAGATACTGATAGAAAGTGACTACAGCCCCAGAAGACCATAGGCTTCTTTCCTATTAGAGAGAGGCAACTGGTGGTGGTGGTTTAACCTCAGGCAAGGGACGTGATTGAGAAGGCAGCATCTTTCATGGTGACCTTAATCAGCGCAGGAACTGTACCCATTACTGTTACTATTACTCTGCCTCACAAACCAGCCACCCAGCCAACTGAGCTAACCATCAGATTGTACTTAAGTGCTGGTAAGAGCATGTCCTGTGCTGTCCTTCTTTATGATTGTAAATATTGACCTAGATAATGCAGAGTCTTGAACTCAGTAGTTTGTGGCTTTGAGACCAGATTGTTTCCAACTGACAATAGATTACCGAAGAATAGGGCAGAAGAGAGGAGACAACTATAGTTTTGACCACAATTTTGCAGTGTGTCCTGGATGGGCAGATTATTCTGTGAGCTGGAGGATGGACAGCGTAACAACGTCTTTGGTTTAAGAAGAGATTGAAACTGGTTAGGCATCAGTCAACACAAAATCACTTGTGTTGCGCTTTTATCAAAGGCATTTTGAAAGTCTAACTTGATGGTATTGTTGAACTTCCATCATCCACCAAATTTCCACAAAACTATTCAGCCGGTTTAGTACAACAGGATCTGCCCAATGTTGAGGGTAGTGGGTTTCTGCTGTGGGGTCTTCATATCAGTGAATCGGATGAGTCTTAACCCTCAGGTTTTTGGGCTGATGGGACAGGATGAGGAGTAAGGTACAGGAAGAACTCCATTTTCTTTTGTCCTCTACCACTGCACTGCCTCATCTTTAAGACGTTGAAATTCAAAGCAGGAGCCACGTTGATGGACAATTTGCTGCCATTTTGAATGATTGAATGAAAAAACACTAGGTGCCTTTCTTGAAGCCACCTCTACAAACATTCAGGCAAAAGTCTTGCAAAAGTCAACTGTGGTGGACTGGCCACGGCATTGATGCACCTCCCATTGAATCCACAGAATGCAGCAAAAGCAACACTGATGGAACTTCTCCAATACTGCAAAGTGTCACTGATACACAGTCCAGGTCTCACTGCAGGATAGGACTGTGGGGACAACAGCTGTGCTGTACACGAGAGGCATAATGGGTTGCAATATTTCTTCAAAAGTGTGAGAGCAAGCATGTGACACCACTGACAGAACTCACCCAATCACCTGCCAGTCAGCTCAATTATAGCCTGCAGGCAGAACAAAGGTAAATATCTCGACCTATTACAGGCCTCGATACTGGCAACTCCAATCACCCAGAAACTATCGGCAATTCAGAGGCTGGTGGTTTCTGGATCCTAAAGTCTGCCATACCTTGGGGAATTCAGCAGTGGGAAGGTACATTGTTTCTATTTTCTTGATGTGTTCTGGGGGTCTAGGGGCCAGAGGCAAGGATTAGGCGTGGCTTTTCTCAGATTGGGGGCAATTGCAGGCCCCTAACCCCACGGGCAGGTCATTATGGTTTTCCACTCAGGAAACTAGCTACATTTCTCACCCGCTGGGACAGCAGGTGATCAGGCAAAGTAACAAGTTTGAATCCCTTGACTGACCATTAATTGACCATTTAGGGTCTTAATTGCTGGTGAGTCGAGAAATTTCCATTATGGACCTTCCCACCCAGCACTCAGTTGCTGAGGTAGCAAGAGGTCAGTTCTTCTTCAGGGCTATCTCACCCCATTATTACCTCTTCTCGACATTTGTCACCACCATGGAGGGGAAAATGTCACCCTAGGATTTTTGCTGACATCTGGAGGTCTTTGTTGTCAAACACTCACTGTCCTAATGTGCAGAAGGCTGATCCTCGTCAATGGTGGCCTTTTGAAACAGGTTGCTGGCAAAATTTGGGAAGTGCTCAACATGTTCCAGAGTCTCTCCTTCAACATTTATGGGAGATGAAATATTTGGCTGAGAAAGTGATTGAAGTTCAATGAATAATATACAGATTTTATTTCGGCAACATTCACTCAGTTTCTTGTTGGTAGAATTGGAGAAAGTGGCTTAAAAAGCTGGTGCACAGGGAACAAGGTCACTCCAGTCATCTGGGTACTGTTGGTCATCTACGTGGTAACTTTGATTTTGGAAGTGGGGCAAAAAAACACAAAGATTAAAGAGTTTACCATTTCGGCTGTTTGATGTTCAATGAGGTGAATAACCACTGTCAGTTGGACATAAAAGTCTTCCAAACTCCATTGAATAAGGGCACAACCTCCAGGATCATTAGAATAAATCTCACTATGGTGGCTGGGGGGGATTAAAATTCAAATAATTGACAGATGTGGAACAGAATGATCAAGTTTCCTCCTGCACTTGAGGGCTTCTGTGACCAGTGCACACTGTAGGGGCTGGAGGATCTCCTCAGCCCTTGGACTAATAATTTGAACTAAATTTATAAGTTTCCTTTGATGATTTGATTTTTGCAGCAGTCCCACTTTAAGGGGATGTCAGCCATTTATGTGTTTATTTGTTTTATTGGTTTTCATGGGTTTTCAAATGGTACGAAATGATCGGATTGTTATGAAAAACCCATTTGCTGTGCAAATGCCTTCAGGGAAAGGAATAGGTGCCATCCTTCCCCAGTCTGGTTTACACACAACTCCACATCCATTGCATTGTGGTTGATTCTTAACTAAATGATGTAACAAACCACTCAGTTGTATCAAACTATGACGGAAAAGAAAGCATAGTGAGTGAACCTGCATCATGTGGATTGCAGCGATTCAGGAAGGCAGCTCACCACCACCTTATCCAGGGCGATTAGACATGAGCGTTTAATGTTACGCTTGTTGACAGACACTCATATCCTAAACTAAACTTTGAAAAAAATTCCTGAGGATGTGCATGAGCAGGCAGATAAACCCAGACAGAAAGCTGGCTGATTACTTTGGGTTTATAAATAAGGGAGTAAAGGATCTCTATGACACTATGACAAGAACAAAGAGGTAATGATAGATTTGGATGAGGCAGTGGTTAGGCCACATTTTGTGTGATTTTGAGCCTCTCATTAAACCCCCTGGTAGATTTACCGGGATAATGCCAACACTGGCAAGTTATTGCCACAGAATTGTTTCCACAGAAACAGGAAAAGGGAAAGTGAGATTGTAAAAGCTTAAGACGAATGAAGAATTCATACAGTGATGAGTCTGGCTGGGATGTCAGTGACAAGAAATCGTCAAATTAAAACTTTCAGTAAGCATCCATGATTCTGTACGGGGTGGGAACAGCTCCCTGTCTGTAGTCAGTGAGTAATTTATGTGCAGTGTCTCAGACACAGAGTACAGCTATTTCCATCTGGCCTCGTGTCACACTTTGACTCCCGTGCCACAAGAATGGCTTGACTGAAATGTCTGCTGTCCTCCATAGCTGGCATCCATGGGTTCAGTACAAAGATCAGGAACAGTCACTAAGTATTTTCTCTTTATGAAACTGATGTACCCCTGTACTTGTTTCCAATTTATATTTCAGATTTCTGCTATGTGTGATGCTAATTTTTTATCTTGAGACATTCACTCTTGTTGAATGTTTCAGAACTGCTGCACATTTGGTCTCACTCAGTATGAGAGTTTCATTCAAACACATATACCTCACTAAAAGCTTTAACACTTTGTCTTTTCTATCTCACTTTCCACCTGAAAGCCTGCCTTTTCAACTATGTAAATGCATGTTGTTGTTGTAAAATGGATTACAGGGTTACCTTTGCCCTGTAAAGTCACAGGAACCTCCCTCACACTCAAGGCTGGTCTTGTAGGAGAGTCCAGGATCACAGAACATAATCTTAGAATAAAGCATGACAGGTTTAGGACAGAGACGAGGAGGAATTTCTTCCCCCTGAAGGTGGGGAATCAGTTGAATTCTTTACCACAGTGGGCAGTCAAGGCTATATCATTCAGTATATTCAAGGCTGAGATAGACAGATTTTTAAACAGTAAGGGAATCAAAAGAAGTGGGGAAAAGGTAGTAAAATGGAGTTGAGGAACATCAGATCACCCAGGATCTCATTGAATGGTGGAGCAGACTCGATGGGCTGAATGGCTTATTTCTGCTCTACATTTTATGATCTTCTGGCTACAGTGTTTCTGGAACACCACCTAATCATCTCAGGTATCTGGTCTTGAACAACATGTCAGAGTCTGATCCTTGCTGCTGGGTGTTCACATGCACTGTCTCTGCTTAGTTTCTCCTGCACTGTGCATCGGTGATGCCAGATATTTGACTGTGAGGCAGGGCTTTTGGATGTCCGGAGTATCTCACTGTTTCCCTTCTTATATCTTGTTCTCAGGCAGATGGAGTGCAAAAAAAAAGAGCAAGTCTCTCATCTCGATCAACAGCAATGTGTCTCCAAAGCCACAAAGGAGTGGTCTCATCTTTGACAGTCCTCCACCTAACTTGTGGAAGCCAAGCACCATTCCAAGGTAACATTTAGGTCTGGTCTACAAACCAGCTATTGGAATTGGCGTCCACAAACCACAGTAACTGGTGAAATTTAAATTCAATTAATAAAACCTTGAATTAAAAGCTAGTCTCAATGATGGTGACCAGGAATCCATCTTCTATTGGTGTAAAAACCCATCTGGTTCAATGACGTCCTTTAGGGAAGAAAATCTGCTGCCCTTACTTGGTCTGGCCTCTTTATGGGTGGGCAACATGTGCTGGCATTGCCCAGTGATGCCCAAGACCCATGAGAGAATAAAGAAAAAAAATACACCAACTGTTGCAATCAGATTTAACAATTTTTCTTGAGACTGTGATATGGAGTGATCACTCTGATAAACATATGTGGTAACACACACACACTCATACACATTCACACACACATAACAAATCCACTTTCATATACAGACACGCACCCTCAGTTACACACATACACTCCTTAACACAAGCACACATACTCATATGTATATACAGACACACACAGACACACACATGTGCGCAAATGTGCACAGACACACATGCACACACTCTCAGACACTTAGGTACACAATCATACATAATCACACAACCATCCATTCACCATACAAACTCTTATACTTTCATAAACACGCTTGCACTCATGCAGACACAAATCCAGCAACTCAACCATTTGTCAACATTAACATCAACAATTGAAATGCCAATTCTATTGGTTCACAGCAATCCTTGTAAAACTCAGACAGTCAGTACTTCATAGTTGCACTCTGGGTGTTAGAAGATGATGTTAAACGTAACGTGGAATTGTTTCTGCTTCTTTGTTCAGGAGAGTGGGGTCAGAAGGGGAACTGAATGAAAAACAGCTGCGAGAAAGGAGGCATTCCAGGTTTCTACTGAACTGTGAGTAAAACTGAATTCACTCCCTCCCCATGGGTATGTTCAGAATCGGGCTGTGTTAACATCCCATCCGTACTAGGGGAGTTCAGTGCCTTATCCAGTTCTCATTCTCTCCTCTTTAAAAGGTGCTGATCCTCATTGTGCTTTGCTTCCACTGATGCCCCATGCCATCCATTAACTGAGCCAGTCTGATCAACCATAGTCTCGACTGTTCAACTGGTAGCACTCTTGCCTCCAAGTCAAAATTTGTAGGTTTAGCCAAGGAAGTGCTGGTGTTCTGGCAATGCCACTGGACTAGTAATCCAGAATAATGTTCTAGGGTCATGGGTTCAAGTCAGATGGTGAAATTTGAATTCAGTAAAAAGCTAGCCTAATGGTGACTGTGTGATCACAGTCAATTGTTATAAAAACCCATGTGGTCAACTAATTTACATGTTCTGGCCTACATGTGATTCCACTGCTGACTCTTGGGCAATTAGGGAAGGGCAATAAATGCTGGTCTAGCCAATAATACCCTCACTCCACCAACGGCATTATCTGAAAACAGATTCCCTGTTCACAATCTTAATGCTGACTTTGGGAGGTGCTGTAGTTCCTTCGTTACCCATGGTCAATTGCTTCAACAGTACTTCATTGGCTGTAAGAGCATTCAAAATGGTCCTGTAGTTATGGGAGATGCTATGTAAATGCAAATCTTCCTTTCCTTTCTGTGGAAAGTGGAGAACCAAGTCCCATTATGTCCTCCCCTATGTTGTTCACATACCCATGTTCCAACAGCAGCCCTCGACCCTCCCTAACTCTGAGATACTGAGGCCCACTTGGACTTCACTATCAACCTAACTAAGCTAACAGAGTTTTAGCCATAAAACAAACTGGGTCTTTGTTGCTCGCTTTGCGGAGACGTTGGGTTGGGGGGGTTGAATTTTTAGCATTATTCAGAGGTTAATCAAGGAACCATGAGTTGGTGCAAAGAGGTTGACGCAATTCAGAGGAACATCTGCAGCCTTCTGACAGGACTGGATCAAACCCTGGGGCCGGATTTCCCAAAGAGAGGGGGAATTGGACAGCAAGTGGAGTCACGAGCTCTGAATTGGATAGGATTGCTGTGTCAAGGAGTTCTCCCTCTTTTCCTGGTCTCACAAGCCTGCTCTGCCCGGCCCCCCTCTCCCTTCACCCTCTTCTCACAGGGACTGTGAGAAACTTTGAGCCTTGAAAATAGGCTTTCAGTGGGGACAATGTTTGGGAAGTGCTGTTCTGGGGCGCTGAACATTAGCTAGCTGTCCCTGCACCTTCTTCTGGAGGGACTTTGCCTGCTCAGCTGTGGTTTCTGGTTCGGGTTGATGTTCTCAGCGCAGTGCACTGAGGATTTACTCCTGTACCGGTTTGTATTATAGCGATCCTGTACCAGGAGTACAGCAACGTGGCGAGTGACCGGGAAATCCAAAGACAGAAACGGGCTGACACAGTCATCGAGGAAGATGATGCGATCCTGGTCAGCAAATACAGGTCATTGCCAAAGAACTCAAGCTGGTCCCACAGATCCGTCCGAGGGAACGCATTTGCTCTTTGGCAGGACATCCCGGATGTGCGGAGAAGTGGGTTACTGGATCGAATGGGCAATGAGCAACGGAAGCTGCAGGAGGTGCGTGAACCCTCTGTGTTAAACATTGTTTAGGCCTTGTACAGGAACCCAGCAATGGGACACATTTGCCCTGCTGTCCCAAGGTCAATCTCAGCGCCCAGAGAAAGCCTAACCATTCAGCAATATTTCAGTCCCCTTGTTTTTTAACATTATTCATTTCATATCTTATCCAATCTTTTGCATCTCCCTTCCTGTTTCTCTGATTGTGAAACAGCCGCAGTAGAGGGGTATCAACAAGCTGCGAGAAGCTGTCTAGGCCCAGGCCAGGGTCACCTGCTTTCATTCTGCCCAAAGTATTTAGCCTCTCCCTGGCACCTGCCCAGTGCATAGCTGGACTGAAGAACTAGGGGATGATTTGTGCCCCTGTAATCTTGAAACTTATTACATGAACCGCTGGGAAACTAGTGCCGGGTCAAACCTCCAAAACCGCCGCAGAGGAAGGATGTTTATTTCCCATTCCAATCAGCCTGTTCAGGTGATATGTTATGGCACACCTCTGAGCATGTGAGTCTTGAACCTGGGCCTCCTGGCCAAGAGGTAGGGACACTACTACTGCATCACAGACAGGATTTATCTTTAGTGAGCCCAATAATAGCCTTTATTACTGTTAAAAGAATCTGACTTATCCACTAGATTCCCTCAGCCATGATCAAGTTTGATAGCATTTACCATATCTCGTCCTGTTAGAAATTCCTTTGACCAGGAATCTTATTTTAAGGATAAGGGATCAACCTTTTAGGACTGAGATGAGGAGAAATATTTTCATCCAGAGCGTGGCAAGCCTATGGAATTCACTGCCACAGAATGTGGTTGAGGCTGAAACATTGTGTTTTCTAAAAGGAGGCAAATGGAGCTCTTGTGGCTAAAGGGACGAAGGGATATGAGGGGAGGATGGGATTAGGGTATGAGCTTGGTGATCAACCATGATCATATTGAATGGCTTCCTGCTGCTCCTCTCTCCTATGTCTATTGGTTTCAATGAGTTCCCTGTCATTCATCTAAACTCCAGTGAATATAGTCCTAACTGGTCTAGTCTCTCTTCATACATCATTGAAACCTATATCCTCAGAGCATTAACTTGGATTGCCCAGTCGTCAGGCTGGGAATCCCTTTAGATTCAGACTATCCTCCTCTGCTGTTACTGACAACACTGTCCCCAGCTGATTCCTGCTAAGGGATATTCTCGTCCATTTTACAATCCAACTCATGTGCGTTCTTCCAGCGTTGTTCTGCCTTTTGCCCGGGTGCTTGTGACCCTGGATTGAGTTTGAGTTGCTGTGTAAATGTGTGTCGACATTCTACCTCAGCTGCATCTCTGTGTCCAACAGGCTAAATTTGAACTGGTCACTTCGGAAGGCTCTTACCTTCGGAGTCTCACCATTGCCGTCGAACATTTCAATAACTCCAGGGAGCTCCAGGGATGTCTCAACATTCAGGAAAAACAATGGCTATTCTCTAAACTGCCTGATGTCAAAGAAGTCAGTGAAAAGTAAGTCTTGCAGCGATCATTGAAAAGAACTTGACCAATTTGACCATCTCCATAGATAATAGGATTAAGATCAGGAACAGCCTATTCCTCTAATAACACAGTTACTAAAATCTTTTCTGCACGTGGAACTGAGCCATAGAAACCAGAAGGAGGCACTGCAACTGACAGGAGAAGGGAGAGAAACAAGTCAGCCAGTGTTTCTATTAGGAGGGAACGGATTATGTTCGACTGTGATGCTGTTTGGAACCAAATAGCTTGCTGATGTTCAACACCTCGCTTTTGGAATTGAGTGGGTTCCAAATGAAGCTGCTCATTGAATCCTGTGCCAATCCATTTCCAGGTGCAAGGAGACCCCTGCAGGAGTTGAGCTGAACTGAGTGATCCAGTCAGCTTTCAGAGGGCAATTGAGAATCAATCACATTGCTTTAGTCATGTGTGGTGTAAAGATTTCCTCCCACAAAGGGCATTAGTGAGCCATTCTGATATAAAACAAAATCAGTGCTAATTCCATAGCTTTATATTCCAAATTTGTTTAATTCCATCAGCTGCCTGGTTGGATTGGAATCCATTTACCCCAATCATCAACCTGAGTGTTTGGCATAGCTAGCCCAGTGACCTTAACCGTGTCTGATAATAATCTCCTGCAGTCAGTTAAATGCAACAGCTTTAACTAAAACTGTACAAGGCACTAGTCTGTACACAGAATACAGTAAACAGTTTTGGACTTTCCTTATCTAAGGAAAGATCTACTGTCATTGGAGGGAGTCCAGAGCTGATTGACTAGGCTGATATTGGATGTGGAGAGACTCTCTTCTGAGGAGAGGTTGAGTAAAGTGGGCCTGTAGTCATTGGAATATAGAAGAATGAGAAGCCATCTTCTTGAACCACTCAAGATTTGACATCATAGATACGGAAAGGTTGTTTCACCTTGTAGGAGAGTCTAGGACCAGAGGGCATCATCCCAGGGTTTAAGACAGAGATCAAGGGGGATTTCTTCTCTCAGAGTGTTGTGAATCTGTGGGATTCTTTCTCACAGAGGGCCGTTGAGGCTCAGACATTAAGGATATTCAAGGCTGAAACAGATTTTTAATCAGGAAGCGAATCAAAGGTTATGGGGAAGGCAGGGAAGCAGAGTTGAGGATTATCAGATCACCCACGATCTCACGGATTCAATGGACCGAATGGCCTACTCTGTTCCTACATTTTATGTTGTATGGTACTATTGCAGCCAGAAATAATCCAGAGTAGTTTTGCCTGTAATATTTCCCTCTCTGTTTATAGACTGAAGCTGATGTGCCGAGTTGACTATAAAAAATTAATTTAGATAAATTATGTTGACCACACATTTGATGAAAGCTCTCATCAGCACTTGAAATAAGTACTTGCAACAAAATGTTCTATGTGATGTGTTTATTGTATCAGCTCAGTGAGTCTGGTGGGCAATTAGATGAATATTATCAGTGGAGGAGTGGATGATATGGGAATGCAGATACCTCAAGCTTCCTAATATTGCAGCTGAGGCAGAAGAATGGTATGTAGCCGCTGGATAAAGTGCCAGACACCAGGGTGCTGTGTGCTGCCATCTCAGTGCAGAGCAGTCTGCATCCTGTCTGTGATTCAGGGAGAGCCAAGACTTACAGAGAATATCCCAAACTGCCTTACTGAGGCACCTATGGAAGCGATTGTGAATTCTTGTCTGACCACCCCCAGGCCATTGCAGACCAACCCCAGTATCAGTTCATCCAATCAAAAAAATGGGAACGAGAGGTGAATCCTCTCTTAACAGATAATTGGGTGTGGATTAACTTACTGAAGGAGAGCAATGATGTCAGCAGTTTAACAAGGGACTATATTTGCTGTTTCTCGAGACAGATAGATTTAAAGGTGAGACTGAGAATATGGGGATGTAGATCTGAAGGAAATGGAAAAGAAGGTGGACGTGTGGGATCAGAGGTTGAGAACTGGTGGGGGTTGGCCATACTTTTTGAGTCTCATGCCACGTTTCTATAGATACTTATGTTCCATATATCTCTTGGTTGTCACTCCCTTTGTAAATATAGTTATTGTTAGCTGTTCTGTTCCTTGTTGGTAACTAGGGGCCTGGCTCTGTCTTGTCTACTCTGTTGTTCTCAGGTTCCTGCAGGAGCTGGAAGAGAGGCTGGAGAAGGACATCTTGAACTTTGATGTGTGTGACATTGTGTTGGCTCACTGCCCCGCCTTCAGGAGAGTGTATGTGCCTTACGTGACCAACCAGGCTTATCAGGAACAGACCTACCAGCGGCTGCTGTACGTGCAAACGTTTTTTTCATGCAACAAGAGAGCAGATGAGTCTTCGGTTATGCATGATACACTTGCACAAAGTAATGGGAGGTTGGGACGGCTCAGTGATTCAATGCCCCACCAGTTGTGACCCTGAAAGGAGAAACCAGGAGGAACCAAGTATAATCTCCTGTCTGCACTATTGTCTTAGTGGCCCAGGGCAAGAAGGGGGAAAATCATTGAGCATCCCTGGTCTTAAACACAGTCCACCGAGTCCACCTGCAAAGTGGACACATGGTTTGAAGTCTTGCTTTAAAAGAAGCAAAACTAACATTTGAATAGAGCTTCTCATAAGTAATAGATGCGCAAAAGGGCTTTACAGTCACTGCACCACTTTTTGAAGTGTGTTCATTGTTGAAATGTATAAACCCCAGCAGCCAACATACACACAGCCAGCTCCTACAGGCTGAAATGTGCTTTGACCGGATAATATCATTTTATCTGATCTTGACTGGGCCAGGATGCAGGGGAGAGCAGATCTGTTCTTCAGAGTAGTGCCCTGGGATCTTTTATAACTTTTAAACCAGTAGAGCATGCCTCGGTTTAACGTCTCATCTAAATTCCGACACCCCTGGCAGTGGACTGGAGTGTCCAAACATGGCCTGGAAAGGGGCTTGAACTGAGAACCCCGTGACTCAGAATCCAAGTGTGATTTGCACTGGGCTCTCGATAACACACAGACACAGCCAGGAAATGTAGTAACTGAATTATTCTCTGGATCACCTCTGCAGGCAGGAGAATTCCAGGTTTTCCAGTGTGTTGGCCAAGCTGGAGGAGGATCAGATTTGCCAACGACTGCCCCTCACCTCATTTCTAATCCTGCCTTTCCAAAGGATAATGAGGCTGAAGATGCTGGTGGAGGTAAAATGCCAATATTATAAATCTTCATAACAGAAAAGATGAAATACAATAAAATACTAAGCTGTAAACCATAGAATCTTTTGGCCCACTGTAATTGTGCTGACTCTTTGAAACAGCAATCCCAAGACAAGTTCAATGTTTTCTTCACAGTCCTGTAAATCTCTCCTCTAATGTACATATTTAATTCCCTTTTGCAAGTTCATTTTGAATCTAACCACTGCCCTTTCGTGTAGCCCATTCTAAACTGTAACAACTCATTGTGTACATTTAAGTTCAGCTCATCCTCACATAAGTTCTCTCATTGTTTTGAACATCTCTATTAAATTTCCCCTTTCATTCTGTGCTCCAAAGTAAACAGATCTCGCTCCTTTTGTCTCTTGGATTAACTGAACGATGAACCCTCTGTGTTACAGAATATATTGAAACGGACCAAACAGGGCTCCCAGGAGGAGGAGACAGCCACAAAGGCCTTCGACAAACTCAAAAAGGTGAAAGGCTCTGAATTTAAACCTGAAGTAGACACAGAACAGGAAGTAGAGAGTTGGAGAGTACATTGAAACCCGGGTGAGATCCAGGCCAGGCTTGCTACAACGGTAAAAAGCATTGGTGAGACTGCACCTGGAGTACTGTGCACAGTTTAGGACACTATACTTATGAATGGGTACCCATTGGAAGCAGGTCAAAGAAGGCTCAGTGGATTGATTCATGGTTAAAGGCACTGTCTTTTGAAAGTTGAATGAGTTGGCCCTGAGTCATTGAAGATGAGAAGAATGAGTGGTGACCTCACTGAAACATGTAGAATTCTGAGGGGCCTTGACAGGGTAGATGCTGACAGGCCATTTCCCTAGAATTAAGAAACACAGTTTCAAATATTGGATCTTCCATGTAAGATGGAGAAAGGCCTTCTCTTAGAGGGTCATCAGTCTTTGGAATTCTCTTCTCCAGAAAATGTTGGGGCTGCGTTATTGAACACGTGTGAAATTAGTGAACCCAGACAGGTTTTGACGTTAATGGTTGCCACTAGCTTGATTTTTTTCAAATTTCCACCTTCCTTTTATTGAATTCACCATCTTCTGTGGTGGGATTTGAACCATGTCCTCAGAACATTAACCTGGGGTTCTAGATTGCTAGTGCGGTGACATTACTACCTCTCCATCCGCGTGCAGATATCGAGGAGTTCAAGCTGCCTGATGTTATCAAGAAGGGGTTGAAAATTCAGGCCAGGATTGGATGAGGATGAATTCAATCTTTGTGCAATCTGGAACCTATACATTTAATCATAGTTCAAGCCAACGAAGAATAGGGCAAGTGTACTGACTGTAACTTCTTTCTCTATCAGCTCACACAGGAGTGTAATTCTAGTGTACAGTCAATGAAGAGGACAGAGGAACTCATTCACCTGAACAATAAAATCCATTTTGAAAGTAAGGTAAGCTGCTGTGTACAAAGGACACTGATTCTGGTTCAAGTCAGAGATGCCTTTGGTTTGTTTGGATAGAGTCAAATTCCAGTGTTTGTTTCCTTGATATGTTACTGTAGAAAGCCGAACTGTGTTTGTGACTAGGCACATATATAAAGATATTTTTTATGAATAAAGTGTATTTTTGAAATAAAAAACACTTCCGTTGCAAGAGGGGCTCAGACCGATTTGGATAAGGTTGTCTGAGCGATCTGTAATCAGAGACAGGAGGGTGAGATTGCGAGTGAAGCAGGCATGACGATCGAGATGTTAGACAGGGAGAATGCTCAGCTCTTAGAGTTGTCCAATCGATTCAACTTTCTTGCAGTAACCTTGTGGATGGACAGGGTGGGTGCAGTGAGGATAAGTTGAGAGGACCATGTTACAGGACGCGGTGTGTATGTGTGTGTGTGCGATAGTACAGACTGGTATAGTCAGGAGAGAGCAACAGTTCTCTGGAGCAGGGGTCCACACAACAGTGTTGCCTGCCCAGTGTCAGAATGTAGGACATCTGTTGTAAGTGGATAAGGAACTCGCAGTCAGAGGGGAAGGATCCAATTGTTATGGTGCACGTAGGGTCTATGACACAGGTAAGATTGGAAGCAGGTGCTGGCTTAGAAAGTATGAGCAGATAATAGCTGAATTAAAATGCAAAACCTCAATAAAAAATGAAAGAACTGCAGATGCTGTAAATCAGTAACAAAAGCAGAAATTGCTAGAAAAGCTCGGCAGGTCCGGCAGCATCTGTGGAGAGAAATTAGAGTTAACGTTTCAGCTCTGAGCTTTTCCATCAACTTCTGTTTTTGTTGCAGAACCTTAATCTCTGGATTCTTATCTCACCCACAAGCAAATTGGTGTCAGGTAAATAATATCAGCGGGCCAGATGTGGGGCTCAAGGATTGTTGCAGGTCAAATTGATTTTGATTCACAGGCATTGGCACCAAAGGGAGTGGTATCAGTGAGACATTTTTCACCTGAATTATGCTGGGCCAGTATCCTGGAAAGTAGTGTTACCAGGCTGGTAGAGACAGCTTTCATTAAATAGTGGGGGCCAGGAATCAAGTCAAAGAAGATGTGATAAATTCAATGAAAGACAGCAAAGTAGCCATAAGGGAATTGATCACCTGAGCGTGGCAGGAAGGGACAAACCATACAAACTCAACAGTGAGCAAACAGATTGCAAAAATAATGACAACATGGAATGGAAGTCACTGTATTTGAATGCACACAGCTTTGGCAAAAGGATAGATGAATTGACAACACAAATGTAAATAAACAAGTGGGATCTTAAAGACATTATGGGAGTCTATCTGTCTGCAAGGTGACTGAGATTGGGAACTAATTGTTCAAAGGTGTGCCACATTTAGGAAGATGAGGCAAGAAGGAAATGGAGGTGAGGGAGCATTGTTAATAAAGGACTAGGTCAGTGTATTGGTGGGAGAGGAGCTTACTGGGAAGATCAGGTTTCTTGGAATTTAGAAACTGCAAGGGGCAGGAAACATTGATAGAGATTGCTTCCAGGCCACCAAACAACAGTGGTAATGTAGAATATGGTGTAAATCAGGAAATCAGAGGAGTATGTAACACAGGTAGTAATGATGATGCACTTAACCTATATATAAACTGGATAAATCTTGTAAACACATTTTCTGTGGAGGAAAAATTCCTGGAATGTATACGAGATGGTTTTCTAGAAACAGTGTGTTGAACCAGCTAGAGATTGAGCAATTTTGGGTCTAGTGTTGTGCAATGATAAGCTGCTGGATAACAATATTGTTGTAATGGAAGAGTGATCATTTTACATTAAATTTGGAAGTGACATGGTTCAATCTAAAATTAAGATGTTAAATTTAAACAAGAGAAACTGTGGAAGTAGGAGAGATAAAATTGGTCATAGGGAATTGGAAAATTACATTAAAAGATACAATGATAGACAGAGAATAGTTAGCAATTAAAGAATTAATATACATTTACAATAAATTGACATTACTTTAAGGTTCAAAAACCAAATAGGATAAGTGATCGATATTAGCTAACAAGTTAAACTTTGTATTCAATCAAAGGGAATAGCTATAAAGTTGTCAAAAATATAGTTAAACTGAAGATTTGCAATAAGTACTGTGTATACTTTTAGGAAGGATGTTATTCAATTGGAAAGGATGCAAAAAAGATTTACAAAGATGTTACCAAGATTGGAAGGTTTGAGTTAATTGGAGAGTCTGAATACACTGGGACTTCTTTCTGTGGAGCATAGGAGATTGAGGCGTGACCTTATAGGGGTTTATAAACTCATGAGGGGCATGGTTAATGTAAGTAGCCTAGGTCTTTTCCCCAGGGTAGGACAGTCCAAAACTGGAGGGTATAGGTTTAAGGTGAGAGGGGAAAGATATAAAAGAGATCTGAGGGGCACCTCTTCCACACAGAGGGTGGTGCATGAATGGAATGAAGTGCAAGAGGAGGTGGTGCTGGCTGGTACAGTTGCAGCATTTAGAGTGATAGAGCTGTACAGCACAGAAACAAACTCTTCATCCAACTCGTCCATGCTGACCAGATATCCTAACCTAATCTAGTCCCATTTGCCAGCATTTGGCCCATATTGCTCTAAACCCTTCCTATTCATATATACATCCAGATGCATTTTAAATGCTGTAATTGTATCAGCCTCCACCACTTCCTCTTGCACTTCATTCCATACACGCACCATCCTCTCTGTGAAAAGTTGTCCCTTTGGTTCCTTGTAAATCTTAAACCTTAAATCTCACCTTAAACCTATTCCCTCTAGTTTTAGACTCCGCTACCCTGGGCAAAAGATCTTGGCTATTCACCCTAACCATGCGCCTCATGATTTTATAAACTTCGAAGGTCACCCCTCAGCTTCTGATGCTCCAGGGAACAAAGCCCCAGCCCATTCAGCCTCTCTCTACAGCTCAAACCCTCCAACCCTGGCCACGTCCTTGTAAATCTTTTCCAAACCCTTTCAAATTTCACAACATCCTTCCTATAGGAGGGAGACCAGAATTGAATGCAGTATTCCAAAAGTGGCCTAACCAATGTTCTGTAAAGCCGCAACATGACATCCCAACTGCTATACTCAATGCACCAACTGATAAAGGCAATTGTCTCAAACGCCTTCTTCATTAACCTGTCTACCTGCGACTCCACTTGCAAGGAGCTATGAACCTGCACTCCAAGGTCTCTTTGTTCAGAAACACTCCCCAGGACCTTACCATTAAGTGTGTAAGTCCTGCCCTAATTTGCTTTCCCAAAATGCAGCACCTTACATTTATCTAAAGTAAATTCCATCTGCCACTCCTCAGCCCACCAGGGCAACTGATCAAGACCCTGAAGACATTTGGATAGGGGTGTGTATAGGAAAGGTTTAGAGGAATGTGGGCATGCTGGATGACTATCCTGGCATGGATTGAGAATTGGTTAATGGACAGAAAGCAGAGTAGGAATAAACAGGTTGGCAGATTGTAAACAGTGGGATATCAGAAGAATCTGTGCTTACGCCTCAGCTATTCACAACCTATATCAATGCTTTGGATGTGGAGCCAAAATGTTAATATTTACAAGTTTGCTGATAACACAAAACCTGGCGTGAATGTGAATTGTGAGGAGATGCAAAGAGCTTTTGCGAGGATTTTGACAGGCTGAGCTAGTGGCAACAATATTGTGGATAGAATAAAGTTTGGAAAAATAGGAAGTTGTCCCCATTAGCAGGAAGAATAAAAATTGAAAGTATTTTTTTTAACAGTGAGAAACTGGGAAGTGTTGATGTCCAGCAGGACCTGGGAGGCCTTCTATATAGGTTAGTATTCCCATAATGTTGGAAAGCAATTAGATAATCCCTTGGAGTGGTGGCCTTTATTATAAGTGGATTTGAGTACAGCAGTGAAGTTGCCTTGCTGCTATTGTATAGAACCTTGCCTAGACTTCACTTATATATTGTGTACAGTTTTGGTGTCCTTACCTAAGGAAAGATATACTTTCCATAGACAGTGTGCAATAAATGTCTCTCAGACTGACCCCTGGATTGTCCTCTTTAGGGAAACCAGGTCAATATTGTCTAGAACTTAGAAGGGGATCTCATTGAAACATCTGAAATTCTTACAGAACTTGACAGGGTAGATAAGGGAGAATTATGTCCTCTGACTGGAAAAGGTACAATGGCAGAATTAGGGATAAGCCATTTCAGACTGTGGTGAGGAGGAATTTCTTCACTCAGTGGGTGGTGAATCTTTGAAATTCTCGAGCCCAGGCAGCAATGGACCTTCACACCGTGAGTATTTGCAAGACAGAGGTCAAAATGTTTCTGGATATTAAGGATAATAAAGGATATAGGGACACTCCAGGAGAATGGGAATTGAGGTGGAAGATCAGCCTTGATATTATGAGTGGTAGAGTGAGCTTGAGGGACCAAATGGCCTACTCCTGTGTTCCTTTGTGCTGTGGTTCCCCACTGTAGCCATGCTATTTGGGGAGTGCTCACAGGGAGACTGAGAATAATCAGGTTCCACTCCCCATGCCAGGTGAGAGAGGGGAGGCTGAGTTGTTGCTCAAGGGGCTGCCAGGGGCCAGACCCAAGGGAAGTCACAAGAAGAGGAACTCCAAGTGCATGTCCATGTGCTTGTTCACCGCTGGTGCTGAGGCACAGCCTGTCAGCTGAGCTGTGAGAGACACTAACATTGAGCACTCCGAGTACCTAATGGGGAGATGAATGATGCCGAGTGAAACCTGCTCCTGAAATGCAGCTCAACTTCAGAAGATGGCCCTCTGCTCCCCAGACTTCCATCTGATACCAGTCAATTTAACCAGACTAAAGCAGGCTGGTTAGCTCAGTTGGCAGGTTGGTTGGTTTGTGATGCAGCCTGGTGCCAACAGAGTAAGTTTAATTAGGAAGTCACCTTGCCTTCTTGGGACTGCTCCTCACCATCACTTATGTCTCTCTCTCTCTAATGAGAGAACAGTCCTCTGGGACCATGGTGACTTTACCTTTACTATAAGTGATGATGCAGAAGGGCTCAGAGATTTGAACCAGTCTCCTCTCATATGCTGAGTCAGTGAGAGCTCCTAAAGTAAGAATTATACCCCTATTCCAATAGGCTGCCCAGCCAACCTTTCTGAGTGAGCTGCTAATTTTGGGAGTGAATTAAGGGGTGGTTTTAGTTGTTGGTAGAGCATCTGCTAACATGGCATTGAAATTGCTGAGCTGTTTGCAGCCTTACAACTGAATGATAGAGAAAAATCCAGCTCATCAGTTTTGAGTTGATTCAGACTCAGGTTCCCAAAGTGAAAAGAAAAATATCCTGCCCACTGCACATTTCCTGGAAAATTTCTCATTTCCGACAAACTCGCTGTCATTTTGGGGAGCAGAGCGAAAAATGATTTTACTTCCACTTTGTGGATGAACCCAGTGGATGGCAGGAAATGGTTAAGGATCTTATTCACAGCTTTCAGTCATGAATTTCTGAGTTTGGCGTTCTCTCTCTTTGCAGATTTTCCCACTGATCTCTCAGTCCCGCTGGCTGGTGAAGCATGGGGAACTGACTGAAGTGGATTCCCAGGTCAACAACACCACGGGGTCGAAGTTCAAGCTCTCCACGAGGCCCATTTACCTGCATCTCTTCAATGACTGCCTCCTGCTTTCCCGAAAAAAGGAGTAAGTTTGCCCTCCATCATCAGACACTCCCGTTTGGTAATAACCACAGCTGCCTCTTCTGTCCTGACCTCCTCCTTGACTTTTCTCTTTCCCATTGTTTTTGAACCGTCCCCCTCCTCTTTGCTTCAGGTCATTAACGAACATTGATTCATTCTAACCTGACAGGAGGCAGTTCTCACTTGACGTCACCAGATGGCAGCACACATTTTAAAATCTAAATGGTTTTCGAGAATGGAAGAGATGATGTTACAGAAGACGAATCGAGCAGCGAGGGTTTTGCCAAAGAAAGTAATGACATGAGGAAGAATTTTTAAATAAAAAAACACAACAAGGGGGTTAGAATCTGGAATGTCAACCCTCTGAGAGAGTATGGAGGCAGGTCCACACTCAGACACACACTCGCACACCTACCATCCCCACTCGCACAACCATGAGCAGGCATGTATTGCTGAGGCTACATTAGGCTCTGGTCAGACCACATTTGGAATATTGTGAGCAGTGTTGGGCCCTGTATCTCAGGAAGGATGCGCTGGCATTGGAGAGGGGCCAGAGGAGGTTTACAAGGGGATGAAAGGCTTGTTATATGAGGAGCAGTTGAAGACTCTGGGTCTGTACTCGATGGAGTTTAGAAGGATGAAGGGGGACGTCATTGAAACTTACAGAATATGGAGAGGCCTAGATAGAGTGGAGATGGCAAAGATGGAGAGACTAGGACTCGACAGCATAGCCTCAGAGTGAAGGGACAATCTTTTAGAACTGAGATGAGGAGGAATTTCCTCAGCCAGGTGGTGGTGACACTGTGGAGCTCATCGCTACAGAAGGCTGTGGAGGACAAGTCATTGAGTGTATTTAAGTCAGAAATAGATGGGTTGTTGATTGGGAAGGTGATCAAGAGTTACAGGGAGAAGGCAGGAGAACGGGGTTGAGAAACAGATCAGCCATGATTGAATGGCAGAGCAGACTCGATGGGCTGAATGGCCTAATTCTGCTCCTATATTTTATAGTGTACGAGTGGACACAGCACGCGCCCACACTCACACAAGCCACACACAGACTCAGTAACACACACACACGCAAATACATTCAGGCCACCAAAACTGACAAAGAAAAGGAATTTACAGGTCTGTGCCTTCAACACAGACTGTGTTGTTGGGAACACTGCTCATCCTGATCCAAAATCTGTCAATGCTACTCCACCCCCCCGGTTTCTCTACAGACCCTTCAGTGTTGAAAGTTCATATCGGACTCAAAATATGAACTCTGCTTTCACTCCACAAATGCTGCCAGACCTGATGAGTTTCTTCAGAAATTCTGTGTTTGATTTAGACCTCCAGCATTTGCAATATTATATCCTTTTCTTGGTGGCTCAGTTTTTTCAGAAGACAGCGTTGCATGGGTCTGACACATGTCTGCCACGTCCCAGTGTCCTGAGCAGTTCCTCTTTACACCCCTTTTGAAGGAATGGTAAACAATTAAACATCCCTGTTAAAGAGATGCATCCATGTTATTGTTATAAAGACCACAAACATCAAAGCCACTCAATAAAATGCCAGGGCAGCAAAGCAATATTCTAAAAATATTGTCAGAAACTGCATCCCACAAAGTTGCAGATCCGAGTGGGGGCACCTTCAATCCTCCCCCACTTCAGCATGTGTAGTGCCACATTCCGGGGTTCTGCAGAACACCCATTGAATCCCAGGATACACATGTACTTATCTCAGTCATGTACTGTTGGACACTCACTCACTGCATCAGGGACATGAGGAGCCGGAGAGATCCTGAATTCCAACAGAGAAAGCTAAAAATCACACAACACCAGGTTATAGTCCAACAGGTTTATTTGGAAACACTAGCTTTCGGAGCGTCGCTTCTTCATCAGATAGTTAATGGAGTGGCTATTTTAATCTGTTTTGTTCAAAAAGCTTTGTCCAGCCCAGTTCAACACCAGCACCTCCCCAACAAAGAAAACCAGAGAGAACAAAAATAGCTGAAGCAAAACAAGGGCTGCCAGTGCTGATTTGTATAAAAGTACTCTTGACAGCTGGATTGAAATCAAGTCCTTGAGTAATACACAGACCCACCACAGTCACGAACTGAACATCAGGAATTGAAATTATTTGCAGAGGTTAAAGGAGGTTGAGTGTATTTACTGGAAAAGAGAGGTTGCAAGGTCACTTAATTGAAATTTTCCAGAGTTAGAACTTCAGGGAATTGACCAAGTTAGTTCGGGAACAACATTTTCAGTAAGACGGGGTTTAAATCCCAGCAGAGGAGTAGGAAAGGAGAAGAAATGGAATTTTATTGTCAGAAGTTAGGAGAAAAGGACATCAAAATGGCCGGTATAAATTAGTGTTATCTAATTGTATTGTTAAGGATTAAAAATTGGAGTTAAGTCATTAAGTATTGAACATACATAAAGGAGAACTGCAATCAGCAGCAAATTTTAATTTAATAAGTTGTTTTGATGGTTCTGGTTTTGATAGCAGTAACAAGGATGCATCCCTTTAATGGGGATGTTTCATTGTTTATCATTCCTTCAAAAGAGATATAAAGAAGAACTGTTCAGGACACTGGATCTATTGGACATGAGGTAAAAATAATGACTGCAGATGCTGGAAACCAGATTCTGGATTAGTGGTGCTGGAAGAGCACAGCAGTTCAGGCAGCATCCAAGGAGCTTCGAAATTGACTTTTCGGGCTGAAGGGCTTTTGCCCGAAACGTCGATTCGAAGCTTCTTGGATGCTGCCTGACCTATTGGACATGAGGCTGACCCATGTAACACTGTCTTCTGAGAGAAAAAAAAATAACCATCAAGAAAAGGATATAATACTACAAATGCTGGAGGTCTAAAACAAACAAAGACAATTCCTGGAGAAACTCAGCAGGTCTGGCAGCATTTGTGAAGAGAGAAGCAGAGACACTTTGAGTCAGATATGACTTTTCAAAACTGAAGGGTCTGGAGAATTGATGGCTTGTATTCTGTAGAGAAAATGGGGGTTGGAGTGGCAAGTGGGGAAGATGTCGCACAGCGCAGGAAATGCTAATAACAGTAGAGAAGAGTTAGAGATGCAGGTTAAATGTTAATGGTGGGTGTTATAGCAGAAAATAGATTAGTTCTACTTTGAACAAACCCATGCAAGCAAGTTTCCATGTGACGGATGGGATGGATGGAAGGAAGGTGCGTAATCAAAGTGGAGGAGAGTGTTCATGCTCTGAAGTGGTCCATGTTGAGTCCTGAAGGCTGTAAAGTGTTGAAGTGGATGATGAAGTGCAGTTCTTCCAGTTTGTGTTGGGATTGACTGGAACACTGCAGCAGGTCTAGGACAGGAATATTAACATGGGAGCAAGATGTATGGGCTGAGGTTAGAAATGGGAAAGAAGAGGTCACCCTGTTGGGAGTTTTCTATAGGCCTCCAAATAGTTCGAGATGTAGAAAGGATAGCTATGATAATTCTGAATAGGAGCAAGAATAACAGGGTAGTTATTATGGGGTCTTTAACTTTCCAAATATTGACTGGAAATGCTATAGTTCGAGTACTTCAGATTGGTCAGTTTTTGTCCAATGTGTGGCAGATGGTTTCCTGACACAGTATGTAGACAAGTCAACAAGGGGCGAGGCCACATTGGATCTGGCAATGGGTAATGAACCTGGCCAAGTGTTAGATTTGGAGGTTGGTGAGCACTTTGATGATAGTGACCACAATTCTTTAGATTAGATTAGATCTATGGTAGGCTATTGCATAACATACAGAGGCATGGGATTGAGGTAATTTAGCAGTTTGGATTAGAAATTGGCTAGCTGAAAGAAGACAGAGGATGGTGGTTGGTGGGAAATGTTCATCCTAGAGTTCAGTTACTAGTGGCATACCGCAAGGATCTGTTTTGGGGTCACTGCTGTTTGTCATTTTTATAACTGACCTGGATGAGGGCATAGAAGGATGGGTTAGTAAATTTGTGGATGACACTAAGGTTGGTGAAGTTGTGGATAATGCTGAATGATGTTGCAGGTTACAGAGGAATGTAGATAACCTGCAGAGCTGGGCTGAGAGGTGACAAATGGAGTTTAATGTAGAAAAGTGTGAGGTGATTCACTTTGGAAGGACTAACAGGAATAAGGAGTACTGGTAAGCTTCTTGGTAGTGTAGATGAGCAGAGAGAGCTCAGTGTCCATGTACGTAGATCCCTGAAAGTTGCCTCTCAGGTTGATAAAGTTGTTAAGAAGGCACGCTGTGTGTTAGCTTCTCTTGGTAGAAGGATTGAGTTTCAGAGCCATGAGATTGCATTGCAGCTGTACAAAGCTCTGATGCGGAGTATTGCATACAGTTCTGGTCACTACATTATAGGAAGGATGCAGAAGCTTTGGAAAGGATGAAAAGGAGATTTACTAGAATGTTGCCTGGTATGGAGGCAAGGTCTTATGAGGAAAGGCTGAGAGAGTTGAGGCTGTTTTTATTAGAGAGAACGTTGGGAGGCGACTTAATTGAGACATATAAGATAATCAGAGGGTTAGATTGGTTGGACAGTGAGAGCCTTTTTACTTGAATGATGATGGCTAGCACGAGGGGACATAGCCTTAAATTGAGAGGTGATAGATATAGGACAGATATCAGGGGTAGTTTCTTTACTCAGCGTAGTAGGGGCGTGGAATGGTCTGCCTGCAACAGTAGTAGACTCACCGACGTTAAGGACATTTAAATAGTCATTGGATAAATATATGGATGAAATTGGAATACTGTAGGATAGATAGGCTTCAGATTGATTCCACAGGTCAGCGCAACATCGAAGGCTGAAGGGCCTGTACTGCGCTGTAATGTTTTATGTTCTAGATGGCAACTGACTGCCAGGTCGGGTACATTCCTACAGACAGGGTGTCCCACAAAGTTATCCCTTACGCAGTGTTTGGTGGGAGTGATAGAAGAGGGAAACAGGCCCCTGCAGAATGCTGACGGGATAAGATTTGTTTGTTGGTGTCCTGCTGAAAGTGGCAGAAATGGCAGATGATGATCCTTTGAATGCGGAGGCTAGGGGATGAAAAGTGAAGTCAAGGGCAGCCCTGTCAGTGTTCTGAGGGGGACAAGAAAAGGTGAGTCCGGGAGTACAGGGAGTAGGTCGGACACGGCTGAGGGCTTTGTCACCCACAGAGGGTGTGGAATCAGAACAAACATGAAGGAGAGGAAGAAACGGGGGAACAGAATGGAGTCCATGTTGGAAGCAGGTTGTGAGGTAGTGTAGTCGAGATGACTGTGGGGGTCGATGGGTGTGTGATGAATATTGCTGGACCAAAAATGAAAATTTCCTCAGAAATGGAAACAGGGAAGTTGAGGAATAGAAAACAATAAGAGTCACAGGGGGATGAGGTGAAGGTGAGAGAAGGATCGAACTTAGGAGCACAATATCTGAGGAGGAATTTTGAACAACAAAGAGTCGGAATGTTTCTTGTTTCAGTCATTTTGGGCCCCCTCTTCCAAAACTTTGTTCACTAGTACTTCACTGACTACATCATGTCCTGCTCTTGTCTGGAATGGAGAAAAACAACTAATTTGTGCTCCACCGTCCTCGAATGGTGGAGAGGGTCATTTTAATGATCTTGGCAACTTAAATAGATGAGTATATTATGGCTGCTGACTGAAACTTTGTCTCCCTCAGTACAGGGAAATTCGCTGTCTTTGTACATGCCAAGAGCCAGGAGCTGAGGGCGAAGGACCTAAACATGAAGGTGCACGGGATCCCAGGCCACGTCTTCCACTTGCAGCTCCTGGAGAAGGGTCACGTGAAGCAGCAGATCTTGTTGCGAGCCCGCACTGAGTGAGTAAGCCAGTACTGGGGCGAGATAGCAGTAACGGCCATTGCAGAGTGATTCCAGCACTGAATCGATGTTGGTATGGGCCCTGGGAGCACAGACTCCTAATTAAACTGCCCTTTTAATCCATTCATTTCCCAAACAGGGCACCTTTTCTATCAAGGTGAATAAAAAGACATGACACCAAAGTCAAAAAGTGTCGTGCTGGAAAAGCACAGTCGGTCAGGCAGCATCCAAGGAGCAGGACAGTCAATGTTTTGAGCACAAGCTCTTCATCAAGAATATGTTCCTGATGAAAAGCTTATGCTTGAATTGTCGACTCTCCTGCTCCTCAGATGCTGCCTGACCTGCTGTGCTTTTCCAGCATGACATTTTTTGACTTAGATCTCCAGCATCTGCAATGTTCGCTTTCTCCTAGATGACACCACCAAAGTAAAACAAACTAAAAGCACCGCAGATGCCGACAGCTTGCAACAAAAGCAGAAAATTGCTGGTGAAACTCAGCAGATCTGCAGAGAGAAAGCAGAGTTCATGTTTCAAGTCTGGTAACTGCTAGTTCTGACGAAGGGTCACTGGACCCAAAACATTAACTCTGTTTTTCTTCACTGCCGCTGCCAGACCTGTTGAGTTTCTCCAGCAATTTCAGTTTTTGCTTATGAACTGATGTAGATCCAGTCGACCAGCTTGCTCATGATCAATAACCAACCAGCCATAATTTGTTCCAGTATCTGACAAATCCGCTGGGACCCAGAGAATGATTCCCGTTTTACTGTTACATTTTTCTTAACTCACTGAAACCTTCAGACCTGTAGCATGTTTGAGCCCCTGTCCAAATTCACTGCACAACCACAGTGACAAGGCAAAGACTCTCACTGGGTTCACACCTGGATGGGAGGGACAGTGTGATAAAACTAAATTATTTCTCCAGAGCTTGGCGAATACATACGTTAGCAGAAAAACACTCAGGGATGGAGACCCAGATGTGAAAATGCAGCTGCTGGCTCCTGGGGAAAAGTATCAGAGGCCAGTCAGTGCCATCCAGCCAGAGATTGAGACCTGAATTAACAAGGTGGCCTTCAGTGAGTTAGATTTTGGGAGCATGGGCTGAGAGTTTAAGCAAGTTATCAGCTCGTAAATCTAGCTCCTGAGTCCTCTCATGGTCCCAGTTGATTTTTACGCCCAGTTTCTATTTTTACACACTTTTTTTTGGGAATGGGAATGGATGATCTCCCCAGGGCGTATCTAGCTCTGACCTGGCACAGAAGACTTGGCTGAGGATCCGGTGAGATTTGGGCAAGGCATATGCCCAGTAAACCAGCAGGTGGCACCAAACTCCAAACATCCATAACAGAAACAGAAATTGCTGGGAAAACTCAGCAGGTCTGGCAGAATTAACTGAAGAAGTTCTGAAAAAGGGTCACTGGACCCTAAACATTAACTCTGCTTTCTCCCTATTGATGCTGCCAGACCTTGCTGAGTTTTCCCAGCGATTTCTGCTTCTATTTCTGATTTCCAGTATCTGCAGTTCTTTGTTTTACCTAAAGTCTGTTGCAGGAGAAGGAAAATTAAAGTTCAGGATATAACCCCTTTGTTTGAATTAACTGGGGAAGGCAGCACAACTTCGGTCTCAAAGAGA
This sequence comes from Chiloscyllium plagiosum, assembly GCF_004010195.1. Lineage (NCBI taxonomy): Eukaryota > Metazoa > Chordata > Chondrichthyes > Orectolobiformes > Hemiscylliidae > Chiloscyllium > Chiloscyllium plagiosum. The sequence goes on along the minus strand of NC_057743.1, from coordinate 20,026,368 downwards.
AAACTTTAAAAAGACTTACTAACTTGCAAATTACTGCATAGAAAACTGTTCTAACCCCATGACAAAACATCTCACCGGGGCAAAAGGAATTGTGTGAGTATTTAATGGGGTAAAGTGAAGAGAAAAAAAATGACAGGTCTGAAATGGAAAGAGATGATAATAGACAATAGACAATAGGTGCAGGAGTAGGCCATTCTGCCCTTCGAGCCTGCACCACCATTCATTATGATCACGGCTGATCATCCTCAATCAGTATCCTGTTCCTGCCTTATCTCCATAACCCTTGATTCCACTATCCTTGAGAGCTCTATCCAACTCTTTCTTAAACGAATCCAGAGACTGGGCCTCCACTGCCTTCTGGGGCAGAGCATTCCACACACCCACCACTCTCTGATGATGGGAGGGGGGGTTGATAATTTTGTCAGCTCCACAAGAGGAAAACCAAACAGCATCATCAGTTCAGATATAAAAACATAAATTGCATGAAAAACAGTAGGTCCGGCAGCATCTGTGTAGAGAAAGCACAATGAGTGTTTCAGAGTCACTGGATCCTGCCAGAGCTGCTGAGTATTTCCAGCAATTTCTGTTTTTGTCTCTGGTTTCCAGCATCCACAATTTGTGGGTTCTTTTTCCCCTTTAATTCAGATGCTTCCCTCCTGTCAGATCCAACCTTCCAACTTGGCACCGCCCTCATGACCTGTCCCACCTGTCCATCTTCCTTCCCACCTATCCGCTCCACCCTCCTCTCTGACCTATCACCATCACCCCCACCTCCACCCACCTATCACATTCTCTGCTACCTTCCCCCCCCCAGCCCCACTCCCCCTCCCATTTATCTCTCCACCCCCTCAGCTCACGAGCCTCACTCCTAATGAAGGGCTCTTACCCGAAATGTCGATTTTCCTGATCCTCGGATGCTTCCTGACCTGCTGTGCTTTTCCAGCACCGCACTCTCGACTCTGATGTCCAGTAAACCTGACAGGTCAATTAAAATTAACATTGCCTTGGAAACCACATTGCATCATCAGCAGCATCTCATGCTGTGGGGTCCAGGAAGGATACAGCTTGGGTCAGAAGTTTGAAAGTTAATAGTCAGAACAGAGCGCAGCAAAGAAGCCAGCGGAATATTTTTATTTACTATATTAGACCTACTGAGAACAGTGTTTGAGACCAAAGTGGGAATGGGAGAGTTCAAGGGGCAGGGTTCAGCAAAGTCGAAGTGTATACACTGAGGAACCAGGTCTCCTGATTGAGGGTGGAGATGGTGCATATCGGATTGGTGGGGGTGAGTGCACAGTTGTTATTTTCCAAGCAGCGTCTGAGGCTTTGGACAACTGCGTGGGAAAAGGTTAATAGAGAAATGGCGCTGACCTACCTGGAGATGAATAAGCTGCAAGCTGGAGGGGTGGACACTAGAATTAAGGTATACAGCAGTCAGAGACTGTAAAAATGTACCCAATCCTGCTCACATACAGACCCATGTACCCAATCCTGCTCACATACAGACCCATGTACCCAATCCGGCTCACATATAGACCCATGTACCCAATCCGGCTCACATACAGACCCATGTACCCAATCCTGTTCACATACAGACCCATGTACCCAATCCTGCTCACATATAGACCCATGTACCCAATCCTGCTCACTTACAAAATCCATTGTATTTTTCTCACCTCTACTTGCAGGAGTGAGAAGCAGCGTTGGATAACGGCCATGCTCCTCGCAGACAAAGGGATCGACACAGAATATGTCGGACTGGAGAAGGATGGTGAGATTCATGCACAGTGCACACAGGATGGTGTTTTTGAGCTTGCACCAAATAGTAGATGCCATGTTGGCTCCTTGTCGGTGTTGAAATATCCATTGTACACTGCTAGTGTTTAATGCAAGGGAAGTCGTGGCTGGTGAGAGTGCCTGTCCTTGGCTGAGGTTACTTACTGGAAGCTCAATTGCAATAACAACTTGCACTTATATAGCATCTTCAACATAATAAAAAGAAAACGTTTCGTCTTAAAACAAGTGGTTTAATTAACCCTGAACTTTCCTGTTCTGTTGGGTAATCTAGGGACTGAATCAGCCTATAGATGCACACATTACACAATTAACATCAGATGGTCTTACATTCCTAACCCCCCTTTAACGTAGGCAAAATCTCTGAAGATGCTCCAAAGAAATGAGGAAAACCGATATTGGGAAAATTCCCAATTGGGTTCACTCGTGCCTCTGAGTCAGATCTTCCATGGTGCAGGTTCCATTCCTGAGACTTGGGCACAATGTTCAGGCCGATGCTGCAGTGTGGCACTAAGGGAGTGCTGTCCTGCTACAGGCACCTTTCAGGTGAGATGTTAAACCGAGGCCCCCAGCACTATCAAGGCTGGAAACAAAACACGGGAGTTCTTCATGGTGGCTGGCCAACATTTGCCTGTCAACCAACATAACCAGAACAGATCATCTGATCATTTACCGATTCCGGTGCTTGGGATCTTGCTGTACACAGGTCAGCTGCCATCTTTCTGACATGATAGTAGAGGCAACTACAATAGTACTTTATTACCAGTAGTGCAAAGTGGAGCATCCTGAGGTCATCGAGGAGAAAGTGAGGACTGCAGATGCTGGAGATCAGAGCTGAAAATGTGTTGCTGGAAAAGCGCAGGTCAGGCAGCATCCAAGGAGCAGGAGAATTGACGTTTAGGGCATGAGCTGAAGAAGGGCTCATGCCCGAAACGTCGATTCTCCTGCTCCTTGGATGCTGCCTGACCTGCTGCACTTTTCCAGCAACACATTTTCATCCTGAGGTCATGCAAGGTGCTATATAAATGCAACATTTTTGTTGTGGCATAGGATTGATGACTGTGGCTGATTCTCTCCCCCATTAAACTGAATAGCATGTGGCTTTGTGTTACATTTCAGCTGTTGCCATATATAGGCCACACAGACCGGGATACTAACGTTTTACCTTTCAACCCAGACATTCCTCAGGTCCAGTGCATCAAGACGTACAAAGCCCAGGAAGCAGATGAGCTGGCACTGGAGAAGGCCGATGTCCTTGAGGTGAAAACAAGAACCAAAGACGGTGAGAGAAACCGCACTCTCCTCACGGGTCAGAGCATGTCTAGGGAATGCAGGAAACATGAGCGCTGGAATAGGTGGCCATTCAGTCCCTCGGGAATACTCCTACATTCAGTACAGATCCTGGCTGACCTGTAGCTCTATTGTCTCCTCTTTACTCACCCTTTGATACCTTCACCAACCAACAGTTTACCTCAGTCTTGAATACTCCAACTCACCTTTCAGGAGGGAGGTTCCAAATTTCCTTTACTCTTTGAGAGGAAGTGCTTCCAGATTCTGTCTGCTCAGAAAAAAAAGTAATTAATATTAAACTAATAAATAAAAAATGAGGAAATAATCTCTATGTACCCAATTCTTCTAACATTTTAAATGCCTCAAATCACCCCTCAGTTGCTAAAATATAAGAGAATTCAATACAAAGTTATGAGACAGCTTAATGCTCGAGAATTTTAATTCCTGAAAATTTCTGTGGCCCCTGAGCTCTGAGAGCAGTGGAGGACATTAGAGGGTGAGAAAGGTGGGTGAGAGATTGAGCAGATTGTGGTGGGAGCTGCGGAGTTTTTAAAAAGTAAACAGCGGCTCCTTTTACACTGCATTTTCCAGCAAAGTTGCCAGGCTCTGGTGATCCCCCCAGTTAGATTTAAAAGGGGTCTCCCAGCTCTCAGCTGCCCACCCATCGGGAAACCTGGCCATAAACATATCACTTTGTAAGACAGGATCCTGGAAGTGCAAGATTATAGGGAATAGATGCAAGATTTGCCCAGTTGCCCGGTATTCTGCCATTTGACACAATCATAGAATCCCTACAGTGTGGAAACAGGCCCTTCGGCCCAACAAGCCCATACCAACCCTCCAAAGAGTATCCCACTGAAACTTATTCCCCTACCCTATTGCTCTACACATACCCCTGACTAATGCACGTAACCTACACATCCCTGAAAACAATGGGACAATTTAACATGGCCGATTCACCTAAGCTGACATTTTTGGACTGTGGGAGGAAACCGGGGCATCCGGAGGAAACTCACGCAGACACGGGGAGTATGTGCAAACTCCACACACAGACAGTTACTCAAGGCTGGAATCGAACCTGGGGCCCTGGTGCTGTGAGGCTGCAGTGCTAAGCATTGTGCCACTGTGCTGCCCTCAGCTTCAACTCCACTTTCCCACCCACTCCCAGGTCTATAAGAGGAACTGAGGGACCAAAGATCAGTCTAATTCAGGCTTAACCAGAGTCTCCCCATACCCTTCTGGGACAGAGAATTCCAAAGATTCACAACCTTTTGGAAGAGGTTTCTCCTCGTCTCAGTCCTAGAATATTGGCCCCTTTACCTGAGGACCTGCCCCCCAACCCCATCCCATCACCACCTCAAGGAACAGACGAACTGAAATGGTAGAGTCTACATGACACATTGGGTAGGATCAGGCTGTCTTAAACCTTTGCCAATCAGATGCTGTTCCACCCTCCTCACTGGCACTGCTTCCCCAATCTGATTCCAGGCTGGATCGAGGGGATTCGGTTATCGGATGGAGAGAGAGGATGGTTTCCAAAGCAATATGTGGAAGAGATAACAAACCGGAATGCTCGGATACGAAACCTACGGGAAAAGAATCGCATTAAACACGCAACCAGGAAACTCCAGGAAGAATGCCAGTAACAGGAGGCCAGGCTGTGTTGGAGATGCCATGTGGAGCATGGATATCGAACTCATCCCGAATCTTGTGGGGAAACAGCTGACATTGTAGGGCCTGAGCTGTGAAGTCTCTGAGAGACAATTACTGTGCTCCACAGTGAATGACCTTAATTTCTAGTCCATTTGGGTATACTAGTCCATCCTGTGGTATGACACAACTTAGATTGTCCCTTACTCTCCAGCTTTCAAGGAGACACAAACGCTTCTACAGTGGGGGCTCAGAGAACTTTGGGTTCATACTTACAGGGGCTGCATCGGAGTGGTTGCTGCAGTTGCCAAGAATTCACTGCCTAAAAAGGATTAGAAGCCCAGGGTTGGGAGAAACTATGTGAGCGGGGAGTGGGGGTGGAGGGGGAGAGATTAAACAGCAGATGTTATGGGGATGTGCTGCAAAATTTGGATGCAGTTAAACCCTCATTTTTACTGTTGATGTGCCCAGACAGGGTAGACCCAGCATTGATCCATTTCCGACGTATTGGCAACTCGAAATTAAGCAAAAATAGTTATCCTCAGAGTTGAAAGGGAAAGTTGTCTAGCCCGTGATTTGCCCTACGCAGGCTGCCCACTCCTCTCCATTCCCACCCCCCACCACAAGGACTAGGGGGGATGGGGGTTCTATTTCGTTTGGCAGGAGGATAAGGAAACCAAGAGATGGCTAGTGGGTTCTTCACATTTCTGGTCGGTCTGACTGATCTCACCCTCTTGCCTTTGATGATGCTGGGGCTTTTAGTGCACCTCAGTGCCACACCTCTTCAGGTCTGCTGAATAATAAACCTTCAAACAGCCCAATATAGCCAGGCAGAGACTGGATTAGCAGCTCAGAGTCAGTGGGGAAGGGTGAGCATAGTCACTCCGATTGAAGAGCAGATCAAATTGCCGCAACTTGGTACCAAAGCCTTGTGTACCTCTAATTCCCTTCCTGACACAGCAGTCAAATTCTCTGACACAAGCTCAACCCCATCGAAAGCAGTGTCTGTTTCAGTCACCAACAGTCATCTTCTGTGGGAGAGACAAAAAATCCTGATCATTTACGAACCACGAGACAGTGACACCACAGCAACCTCTGCCTGGTTTTGACATGGGCAGATCTCTCCCACCTCCTTTGCCAATTTACAGATGCCAACCACCCTCAGGCACCTTGCTGTATCACTGAAGCTTAGACCAGGGCTCAGAACAGAGCGGAAGGGCTCATGCCCGAAACGTCGATTCTCCTGTTCCTTGGATGCTGCCTGACCTGCTGTGCTTTTCCAGCAACACATTTTCAGCTCAGAACAGAGCGGCATAATAGGGCCCAGGGCTTGCCATACTCAAGATTGTTTCAAATTTCAGTCCCAGTCCCTGGCTGAGGTTATGGATGACATGAGAATTCTCATCCTGCTCCCAGTAATTCAGACATCATTTCCCACACGGCAAAACAGGAGTGAATTTAAATAAACCTGGCATTGGGAATTATGTCGCCAAGACCTGTTAAATTATCAGGGAAATGATTACGCAAAGTCAGGAGAGGCAATGGCCTAATTGCCTTACCACAAGACTAATAATCCAGAGACCCAGGTAACATTCTGGATTCAAGTCCCAGCACGTTATTCAATAGAAATCTGAAACTAAGGATCTAATGACAAAACCATGGTCAATTGTCAGGAAAACCCCATCTTGTTCACTAATGTCCTTTAGGGAAGGGAAATCTGCTGTCCTTCCTGATCTGACCTACATGTAAATCCAGACCCACAGCAAGATTAACTGCTATCTGGGATGGGAGATAAATGCTGGCCCAGCCAGTGATGCCCACATCCCATGAATGAATAGATCTGATTGCTTGACTTGATTTCCCCAGAATTGGTCAACTGGCACCAACCACTGAGGATGACCAATGGTGAACGCTACATGTCCCCTTGTTCAGATTGCAACACTAACAGATAAAAGGTGACTCTACAAATTGAGTGTCTGCTCACGATAATATTCCAACAGCCCCAGAACCTGCTCAGTGTATCATCATCACAGCAGCCCAACTGCCTGCTGTATCTTGTCTGTTCTGCCTATTCATGCACAGTGTCCATTAAAACCAGGTGAGTTGTGTACACCCACTGCTAGTAACTGTAGTTACACTGCCATTTCTGCTAAGGTGCTAACTTATTGTTCTAAAATTCCATGTTTTCACAGCTGTTCATTTTTATAAATAGTCTTTGATTTTACATCTGAAATTACTCCTGCTCAGTGTACATTTCGTTAGGAGAATGTATATATTTTCTAATCAGTCTATTCAAGAGATGTTATTACACACCTCTGACTTGAGCCTGGGTCTCCTGGCTCAGAGGTAGAGGCACTACCACTGCACCACAAGAATGTAAGTTTACATTAATTGGTGGTAGGTAGTGAGGAATCACCTTTGGTGTTCAAGTTCGAATGAGCCCTGAATGGGGTGCAGGGGTTATTTTGTTAGACAATAGTATTCAAGTTTGTATATGTCGGAGAAGAAAAGAGAGGCCACACGATATGACCCAGTTTGCCTGGTGCAGATTGTACTGAGGTGGGAGGTGCTCAGAGAGCAACTCCTCTCCATTTGAATGTGGTCCAGCTACGGAGCCTCCAAGACTATGACTTGGTGTGAAATCAAAATGGTTGGATGACCAAGGAACATTCTTTACCTTCAAGTATTGCTACAGCCTGTATCAAAACCCAGAGTGTCACTCATGAAACATGGCATCTGTTGACGGCAATTTATTGCATTATTGCAAAAGTTCCTCAGTGACCATTGCCATGTTTTACACACACACAGCGTTTCACCACTGCCATCTTATGCTGGCATGCCCACATGGGAACACTTGTAAAGGCACTTTGTACATATTCAAGAGATAGTTGATCACATTCAATGTGCGCAGCATCTTTAGAGAATTCCTGAGCACAGAGGTTTGATGCTCATTATTAACAATTGATTTAGACCTTGGAAAAATTCAAGAGTTTCCAGATAACCGTTGATGTTTGTACACCATTAAAATTCACTGTTGGAACTTTTCTACTGTCGTGTAATAATTAAAGTTATCCACGTGCTGTCATGTGATCAGGTTTGAAGAGCAAAATGATTTGTTTTACTCATTTTTTTCCTCTTTTTCTAACCCCACTCAACCCATAGTACTGCAGATGTACACAAAAAACTGCCACCTTCCAGCAAGTCACTTGCACGCGTCAACCTAGACCAAGAGTGGTGACAAGCTAAAGGATGATAACATTCAATGAAAACAAGACCAATACTTCCCTCACCCAGCTCCCATGTATACTTTTCAGCAAGCTACACTCCACAACAATGGAGGGCAGCAACCCAGGCTAATCTATACCCTGTCACCCCAACTTCAACATATAGTCACAGACACCAATTGTAGCACAGTGAGACCACCCACAATGCACATAGGCAAAGAAGCAACCCTGGAATCTCTGGGGTTGCCACCACACTGGGTAAACACGATGTCAAATCTCAATGGGTAAGTGCCCATCTCATCAACGCTGTTCCTTCACTTTGGTTTTGGGGGGGGGGGGGGGATGTCAGTTTGGAAATTGGAAATGGACTAAGCATTTTGAAGCAGCTATCAGCTAAATTATGATCAGCTTTGCTTCTGGATTAAACGTGAGGGGTATTCAACAACTTGTATTGATAGAGAACCTTAAAATGTAGTTGAATGTCACAAGGTACTATTAAAAGCATTCACAAGCATTATTAAAAATAAGGACAACCAAATGACACAAAGAGGCGTTAGGTGGTCAAAACTTTGGTAGAATTTAAGAAGGAATTTATTGGTAGAGAAGGATCACAGAATTGGTACAGGTGAGCGGAGGCCATTTGTCCATTGTATCTGTACTGGCTCTCCAAATGAGTATCTCACCAAGTGCCATAATGCCCCCTTTTCCCTGTAATCTTGCACATAGTTATTTGAAAACAAACAATCTTATTCCCTTTAAAACACCTCAGTTGAACCTGTCTCTACCACAGTCTCAATCAGTGCATCCAGATCCAAACCACTCACTACATACAAAGGATTTTCCTCATTTCTCTGATACTTCTTTCACTTATTACTTCTCAATCTTTTCATGAACAGGAATAGTTTCTCTCTATTACCATCCAGACTTGTTCAGATTAAGGAGGGAATTCCAAAATTTGGGACCTGTTAGCATAGATTGAACCACAAGTTGCCTTCAGGAGTCTTCAGAACTTCTGGGAAGCTGGAATATAAGTTTCAGCAACTAATCAGATGTTTAAGGGTCTGAGTCTTTGCACTGCTAATGGGACCTTTCATTTCATGTTGTTACTTCATGCAATCAATAATCTCCCCAGCCTCACTGTCCGGTTAAGCAGCACATAGCATGTGATTTGGTCAAATCAGAAAGAGTCCAAAAGTATGGCACTGGAAAAGCACAGCAGGTCAGGCAGCATCTGAGGAGCAGGAAACACTCACAACAAACAACCCCACTGCCCTGTGGCTGACCACTTCAACTCCCCCACCCACTCCATCAAGGACATGCAAGTCTGGGACCTCCTCCATGCCAGATCCAAGCCATCCGACACCTGGAGGAAGAACCCCTCATCTTCTGCCTTGGGACCATCCAACCACATGTTGACTTCACTTGTCTCCAAATCTCCCCTCCCTCCATCTCATCCCAGACCCAATCCTCCAATTGAGCACTGTCTTATCTGTCCACCTTCCTTCCCACCTATCCGCTCCACCCTTTCACAATCAACCCCCACCTGCAGCCACTTATCGCCTTCCCAGCTACCTTCCATATGCACCCCTCCCATCCACCCCACACATTCCTGACGAAGGGCTAAGGCCCAAAACATTGACTCTCCTGCTCCTCGGATACTGTCTGACCAGCTGTGCTTTTCTAGTGCCATACATTTTGGCTCTGACTCTCCAGCATATGCTCAAAACAGAAAGAATCCAGTTCAATCCCTGACCTGCCTAGATGGTCAGTGAGGGGGGAGTAGTATGATGGATTAATTAACTCTCTGGGCGAGCAACAAACATCAGCTAGAATTATCTGCTTGACCAAATGGCTTCTTTCTGTGGCAGTGACCCCCTTAGGAAAGGGTATCGTTTTAGATCAGAATTCTGCGCCTTTTAAAAAATTCATTGATGGGATGTGGGCATCTCTGGCTGGACCAGTAGTTATTGCCCATCCCTATTATCCCCTGGAGGAGATCATGGTGAGCTGCATTCTTAAACCATACTCCATTGTTCATGCAGACACAAGTGAATGCTGGGAATAAAAAAGATAAAAATAATAAAGATAAGCTTTAATTATCCCTGTGGCAATTACAACAGCCCTGGAATCAACTGATAAACCTCAACTTTAAAAATCCCATGGTGCACTAAACAAGCTCCTTAAAGTCCTTAAGGAGCTATTAATTTCCGAGAAATCACAGTCAACATTTTGGGTCCAGTGACCCTTCCTCAGTTCTGGGGAAAAGTCACTGGACCTAAAACGTTAATTGTGATTTCTCTCCACAGATGCTGCCAGACTTGCTGAGCTTTTCCAGCAATTTCTGTTTCCAGTTTCCAACATCCGCAGTTTTTTTTTGTTTGGTTTTTATTAATGTTTGAGATTGAGAATCAGTTAGGGCATAAAAGTAGGCCATTTCACCCATCCAGTCAATGATGGATCCTTGTAGAATAATTCAACCAGTTCCACATCATTCTTTTTCAACCCTGAAGTGTTATCACACACAACTGAGCACCTTCTCACCACTAAAATCACGAACTTTTCCTTTCTTAAAAAAAACTAGTAACCACCATCAGTAAAAATGCCCATGTATCCAATTGTGTATCTATAAGCAAAGCCTATTATGGGAAATGCAAACCGTCAATGGTGAGGGGGTGAGGGAGTGAGGGTTTAGGGAGAGTAGGAAGGGACTAAATCAAAACGGATTTGGGGGGGGGGGGGGGTTGGAATAAACCACTCCATTCCCCTTGGTGCCCACCTCTTATGCCCACAATGTCAACTCTCCTACTTCTCAGATGCTGCCTGATCTGCTGTGCTTTTCTAGCACCACACGTTTTGACTCTTGTCCACCTCTCGGTCCCAATTCATCATCCTGGGACGTATATTTCCTTCGGGTGCTTTCATTGGTAGTTTACATCAGAATTTGTACTTCCTAAAATGACTTTCATGGTAAGGTATTCCTTGGAGATGCCTTCCACCATAGCCAAAGTTCGGTGAATCTCTCACGCCTATTCACCTCCTCGATCTTTTGCAAATTGCAAACTATTCTGGAGGCAGAGAAATCCCAACGCAACCACCTACAACCACACTTTTAAAATCCAACTCATTAAACTTACTGTTTCTCATTAATTGTAAACCTTAAAATGGTCAAAGCTTGTGTGCACTTGTGTTACCTTGTCAAGGAGTCACTGAAGGCTAACATGCAGATGCAACAGTCACTAGAAAGGCTAACAGTAAAGGCAAAGTTGCCATAGTCTTACCCTACCAGACTCTCATTAGAAAGACACAGCTAGTGGTGGTTTAACCTGAGGCAAGGGATGAGATTGAAAAGGAGAGTCCTTCATAGTCCCCTCAGCTAGTTTGAGAATTGAGCACATGTTGTTGGTATCACTCTGCATTGCAAACCAACCCCAAGGCTAATGGATTGAATCAGAAGAGGATTTGAGTACTGGGGTAGTGAAATCTTGCTCCAATTGTATGGAAGCTTGGTTAGACTGTCATCTTAGTCACTTTATCTCAGGAAAATGTTTGTGTCATAGAGGGAGTGTAACAAAGATTCACTAGACTTGTTCTAGGGATGTTGGGATTGTCTTATGAAGAAAGATAAGGCAAATTAGACCTGTATTCTATCAAGTTACCAAGAATGGAAGGTGATTCCGTTGAAACTTACAAAATACTTAAAGGGATAGACAGGTGGATACTGTTAAGATGATCCCGGATTAGGAAATCTTGAACCGGGGGGCATAATTTAAAAAGTAAAAGGGCACACCACTTAGGACTGAGATGAGGAGAAATGTCTGCGAGCCCCTGCTCAGAGTAAAGGAACAATAAGGTTTTAGAGTGTGACATTGTGGCAAGGGTTTCTGGACATTTGTCAAAACGTTAAAACAGAAAACTTGAATCTTCAAAGAATATCATCAATTTATGCATGGTACAATTGGAAGGTGGGGTGCACATAAATGAGTACAGTACAAGATATTATTCCTCACACTCAGCTTTGAATATCAACCTTTGACGTATCTGCACACAGTAGAAGGGAGAGCTACAAACAGCACAAAAGGAACCCAACCGCATGACACTCCTTTTATTTACTGTTAAAGGAAGTCGGAACAATGAAAGGTGCAGCCACACTGGTTTATAACTCATACCACTCAACATGAATTTCTGATTTCAGGCATCTTATTCAGATACAGCACACAGTGATGGGAAAGTCAAATATTGCTGGGTGAATTGTGAAAGACAGGAAGATAACCTTAGGTTAGACCTTCAGGTGCACCTTAATACAGTACAGTAGTCAGGGAATCTCAGCACAATGTAGACCCTATTGTTTAGGTCTTTTATGTATGGTTTAAAAATTGTGACAAAGCATGCATATTTATACACAAATCATTTAGGTTTGAACTAAATACCTCCTCCACTGAAATAAGCAAGTGTCACAACTCACTGGGGTAATGCACTGAAAATCAAGCCTCATCATTTCTGATAAGGGAAAAGGCAGCAAAGTCATATTGAGAATTATTGAATCAGACAGTCTCTCATCTAATGACACCGTGTATAGATGGACTGAATGGCCTACTTCTGAACCTATGTTTTATGGTCTGAGTTGCTATAAATGAAAATTTAGTGAAACTACCAAAATCCCAATATGCTTCTAATTACAGTCTAGTTACTTCACATATTAAATAAGTTATTTTAACAATGTTTAGAACAGGATTTCTAATTTATGGTAATTAAACTTTACCCCTTTCAAAAAATTCCCACACACAGACAAAAGAAAAAAGAAAACAGGCAAGACAAATATTGAGTGGATAGAAAATGAACACAGCTATGCATCACCAGTCCAACAATTACAAAAATAGGTTGGTTAGTTCCAACAATCAACAATTCCTCAGTGATACCTCAGCGTAGTGATAATCAATCTTTAATTAGTTATTTGGGTTGGGCTTGAGATCTTTCTGGTGATCTTTGGGTTTTAGAATTATTTATTTTGGTGTTTCCAAATGAGCCTTTTCTGATTTTTTCCCAACAGAAAACAAACATAGCAAATTTAGAGAGAAGGGAGAGCAAGAGAGAGAGAAAAAAATTGACTCACGCCAACTTCTGGAAGTTGTCTTGAACTACAATCTGACCAATTATAGGCTTGTTGCTATGCTGAGCTCTTCTGAACCCATGAATAATGGTGTCTCTTTGCCTGAACTCAATGTTCCCAAACAAAATGACTCTGATGCACATTTGCCAGGTAGCATCACTACTTTGCAGCTTTGGAAAAACAATGCCAGATACCTTATTTTTAAAATCAGTATCATTTTTCTCATTTTTAACCCATAATTCAAGTAAGTAAATTGTCTCTTACAACGGGTGCTTGCTTTAAGCAACCATCAACCTGAGTAGTAAACAGGCTAGTCCCAGTAACTCTTAAACCCCACATTCCAACCCCACTCATCTTTCAAGAGGCACTTCTAGTATCCAGAGGTGATTACTTTGATACAAATGCTCCAGTTGAGAAATCCTCTCCATTTTATGTCTTTGAATCAAAAGCCATGTTGAACCTGTTCACGGGATACATAGTTCATTCCAGGCTGCAGCAGCATGAAACACTGTCATTTATATAAGTAATTTGGATGTGAACATAGGTGGTATAGTTTGTATGTTTGCAGATGACACCAAAATTGGAGGTGTAGTGGACAGGGAAGGAGGTTACCTCAGAGTATAATGGGATCTTAATCAGATGGGCCAAAGGGCTGAGGATTCGCAGATGGAGTTTAATTACAATAAATGTGAGGTGCTGCATTTTGGAAAGACAAATCACAGCAGGACTTATACACAATGGGGAAGGTCTGGAGACTGTTGCTGAACAAAGAAACCATGGAATGCAGGTTCATGGCTCCTTGAAAGTAGAGTCTCAGGTAAATAGGATAGCGAAGGCAGCATTTGGTATGGTTTTCTTTATTGGTCAGAGCATTGAGTTGGGAGGTCATATTAAGGCGGCATAGGACACTGGTTAGGCCATTTTTGGACTATTGTGTGCAGTTCTGGTCTCCCTCTTATCAGAAGGATGTTGTGAAACTTGAAAGGGTCCAGAAAAGATTTACAAGGATGTTGCCAGGGTTGGAGGATTTGAGCTATAATGAGAGGCTGAGTAGGCGAGGGCTTTTTTCCCTGGAGCATTGAAGACTGAGGGGTGACCTTATAGAGGTTTGTAAAATCATGAGGGGCATGGATAGGGTAAATAGACAAGGTTTTTTCCCTTCTAGGGTGAGGGAGTCCTGAACTAGAGGACATGTGTTTAGGGCGAGAGGAGAAAAATTTAAAAAGGGACCTAAGGGGAAACTTTTTCATGCAAAAGGTGATAAGTGTATGGAATGAGCTGCCAGAGGAAATGGTGGAGGCTGATACAATTGCAACATTTAAAAGGCATTTTGATGGGTATATGAATAGGAAGGGTTTAAAAAGATATGGGCCAAGTGCTGGCAAATGGGACTAGATAAGGTTAGGATATCTGGTAGGCATGGACGAGTTGGACTGAAGGGCCTGATTCTGTCCTGTACCTCTCTATGACGCTAATCAGTTATACTCTGAAGAGTGAAGAGACTTTGAAAATTGAAGGATGCTTGGAGAAAGTGGAGTAAACATAAAATCTTTATTAGTTCTCTGCAAACAGGAACAAAATGCATCATTACTGCAGTCAATGACAAATTTTACACCCTCTAAAACAAGGCCCCATGTATGTTCCATAAGAACAGGCTCCAACTAATTCAACATAAAACAGGTCATCCCTTGCCCTGTAAAAGGTGCTAGTGAGAAAATAGGAGGCGCTTTGTATTGGAGCAACACAGACCATCTCATTCATTGCGATTGCCCAAACATTAAGAATTCATATTGTCTAAGAATGAAGGAGTTAAACACCAATGGCTACAAATTGACTTCTTGGTCTGTTAGTCACAGGACGACACCTCCACATCTTTAATTGTGGATCATCCCAAAATCAAGTATGCACAGACTCCTTCACATTGTTATTTAAAAGAAGTTTACATTGATTCCTCTACATTAGTTTTTAAATGCAAGAACTTCAAGAGGTCATTTAATCAGTCCTTAGTTTTCAATGAACTTTTCAGATCTGTTCTTTTCAAATTCCAAGTTGATGTACAATTTTAAGTAGAATCTTGCTTGTTCACCTTTGGGAGACTAAAGCAGCAACTCAGCACAAATCAATGATGCCGTCAGCCCATTGGAACAGTTGAGGTGACCATTGCTAGAGGTAATTTCAATCTTGCAAAAAACTCAAGCCACCATGATTTCACAGGTTGTCAATAGAATGAGATAACAAGTAAAGAGCTGCTAAAGTCACCAGGTCTCACCAGTGAGAAGATTCATCAGTAAACACCATAATTGAATGGTCAACAGAGGGACTGACAGCTCAACACTCTGCTTCATCCTTTTCAGGTAATGGCAGTCCACTGCTCTGCATTTCCTACAAAAAACCAGAGTACAGTAAACGTTACACTCAAGATTAATAATTACAAAGAGGGCAACTAGGGTTAAGGAATAACTGCAGACTTGATAGAATCATCCACTGATCCAAGCACAAATGTATATTAGACTTTAAAAATCTAAAATCTTACAGGGATCAATTCACACCCAACCTTCCCAGAGAACCAAAATCTCAGCAAAACCAGTTGGTGCCAAGTCATTTAGCTCTTACGGCAAACAAATAGGACACTATTTAGTAAAAGGAAGATTGAACATAGAACAGTACAGGGCTTTTGGTCCTCGATGTTGTGCCAACCTTTTATCCTACATTTTACTATCATCCATATCCCTAACCGAGAGTTGCTTAAAATGTTCCTAATGTATCTGACTTTACTGCCACTATTGGCAGTGAGTTCCACACAGTCAGCACCCTGTGTAAAGAGCCTACATCTCCCCTAACCCTTCCTCCTAAAGAGCAGCTTTGGAGATTGTTGAACTAGTTTAGATGCCAGTAGAGACACAAGTGTGGATAACAAATGTCGGGCTTTTTTCTGCTTTACTCTCGGAGATGAGGCATACTGGTTTTGAACATTCATTTCAATTAAATAAATGGAATGGAGTCCATAATAGAGGGAATATTGCAGCTACATAGATGGAACTCTTAACCATAAAGAAATTGATTTAAAACAAAATTCATGGATGTGGGCATCACAGATTATACTGCCATTTATTGCCTCTTAAGTGCCCTCTGGGCAATTAGGTATGGGCAATCACATTGCCATGTGTCTGGAGTCACATGTAACAAGACTAGGTAAGAATGGCAGATTTCTTTAGGGAAAGAATATTATTGAATGGATCAGTTTTTATGACAATCAACAGTAGTTATATGGTCACTATTGAATAGCTAGATTATTATAAAATTCAAATTTCACCATCTAGGATTCAATACCATGTCCACAGAACATTCGCCTCAGGTTCTGGGTTACCAGTCCAGTGACATTACCACTTATTCTACTGGGAAAATTGACTGAGTCATCTGGAAAGAAATGGAAGCAGTGACTGAGTGCCATTAAATGCACAGGGTTGTATCAATGGTATTCAGGAAAAGTGGGTTTGATGACTGTATACGGTCCATGGCTGATAGAACAGACTATTTCTCCCAGGTGCTGCTGCAACTCTACTCACTGATGCTTGGTGGTTCAGTTCCAGATCACTGTAATGTAGAAATGGCTGCAACCCACTCCTGTATTTCATACCTGCACAATCCAAGCATAGATGAGATATAGTAAAAGGGGAAGGTCACAATTCATTCCACTCAGATTAGCATACACCTACCACAAAAAAAACTGGATTAATGAAATCAATATAGAAACAGGATACCCTAAATCACTGACATGTTGTCTGATCAAGAGATTGACCCTGAATTTCCTTGAGAGCACACAGAAGTTGTGCAGATGGGACGATAGGGGAGTAAGTGAGAAAACAGTGAATGAGCGTAAGAGAAAGGCCACAAAAGAGGAAAGGGAGAATGCAAAAGTATGATAAATCTGTCAACATTTGATTGACAAAGCACTTAGTTTTAATGTCAACCTGCCCTTCATACACTCTCTAACCTGTTGTGAGTTCCAAGTACTTTGATCTTTGGGATCTTTATCTGTATTGTTTACCCATAAACACTTACTCATTTCCTGCTCCAACGATAAAATTCCTGTTGGTTCCTTTGTGATTCTCAACAAGGCAGAGAGCAAAAACCAGTGACTTTGCCTCAAAGCAATGAGCCCTCACCTTCCAGATCCTAGCATAGTCCAGTACAGAAAACCTACCATTACTGGGAGAAGGGAAGGGAGAGAAAAAAAAAGTCCCAAGTTACAAAAGCAGAGGAGCTGGAGGCTAGAAATCCAGTAGTTTTTCCAACTTCAGTTTACATTTTTTTTAAAAAAATGGACTATTGTTAATAGGATCAACTCCAACTAGGTTTTACAAAAAAAGCAGCAAGGCACGAGTTGGCCTCTCAGGCGCTGTGGGTTTGCAACTTACCAATTGCCATCTTCAGTTTCCTGCACCACCGCCTGATAATGAGACTGGCTTTTTTTTTAAATCTATTCATTTACCATTTTAGACAGGGGCCTTTGCAGCTTCCCTGCTAGAACCAACATCAGGATTGTCAGGATGTAGATTGCTGAGTGTAATTCAAAATTCCAGCATAGCTATGTCCCTTTTCTTATTCATTCATGGGATGAGCGCATCACTGACCAACCCAGCATTGATTGTCCATCACTAATTGCCCAGAGAATAGACACATTGCCATGGGTCTCGAGTCATATACAGGCCTGACCAGGTAAGGATCCCAAAAAGGAAACAATTGGGGAAAAAAATACAATATTGGAAACTAAAACTGTTTGTACTGGAGCTCCATGTTGGAGGATACAAGCAGAATTAGACCAGAGTATCTCATTCACCAGTTTTACTGATTTTTCCTTCAGTATCACAATTCCCTGAAGTTCTCTTTTTAGGTCACTGACTTTTATTGTTTTTTTCCTGGAGATGTCAAAACTGCAGTGCTTCATCCTTCGGACTGTACAAATCCCACTGCCTCCCTCAGCTGCTACCCGGGAAGCATTCACTCCACCTCAGCCTACAGAAACATTGGACCATCGCCCCACTCCCGGATGATACATCAGCTGGAGGGGAGCCACCGATTCCAACAGGTGAGGTGGGGCATAAGCAAGTCTGGAGGAGTGGGTTCAGTACTGCATTCCAGCCAATTTAGTCACATTTCTGAACCGGCTGTGCCCTTACTACAAATGGTTCTGAGGCCTGCATGGTATTGTTCATCAGATCCCACAATCGTTGGGATCACCAAGCAGTCTGGACAGGTAAAACCAGTAATCAGAAGTTTAAACTTCACACCAGGAAATGTGTATATGCATACGTCAGGACTTTATCAGATCCAGAGGCAGACCATTGACAATTTTAATTGGAGGCCCCTTCCCTTAAATCAGACAATTTGGATCTATACATTAAACTTTCTGATTCTCTAAGCATTTTGATGCTGCAAAGAAAATAGAAACCCTGGCTCTTTGGTTAATAGGATCAATGGTAAAATAAATAGAAATTAGATGCTTACTCTTTCCTGGACAGCAACAGGAGATCATTAAATAGATGAAGATATACAGGTCTGGTTGGACTTCCAGTTGTGTGTCCGGACTCAAACCCAGAAATCTCATCCAGTTCACCTTCTTTGACCAGGAAGCGTGTTTGAGAGATAAGAGGAAAAGACTGCAAGAGCAGAAAGGAGATTTACTCATTACCACCAATGGTATGCAAATCAGAATAAAATCCGAAAAACTAAATTGCTCAATTCTCAAAATTCTCCAGCCCCTAATTTCATCATGGTCAGGACTGTTCAGACTAAGTTCCAGAAAGATATTTATTTGTCACTATTAGTGACATCTGGTAATTTCAATATTGAAAACAATTCTTGATTAATCTATATTCTTGACAGGTAACCCTGTAAAATGTGCTCAACACCTTTGCGAACATTTGACAGCCTTTATACTGACAAAGAGAAACCAAATTAAAATCAAGTCACCCATTTCCCACAGCTGGGAATTGTGTAACACCCACTGTAAAAGATCTGGATGATAAGATGTAGAATTTGAAGTGTGGTTTGGCAAGTTTTCATTAGCTGAATTTAAATTTCCTGTATTCATCATTGTCTTGCCCCAGTGGTTGAGAATGGGGGCGCTTTTCCACTCAAATGTATACTGAATCTGCAATAAAAGTACACAAGGGAGGAAACCAAAGACAGGTTATGGTAAATGAGAATGACCTGGATGTTCATTTGTTTTCACACATATGCAGTCAGTTAGCTCAGTTGGTTGGACTGCTGGTTTGCGATTCAAAGTGACGCCAACAGCATGGGTTTGATTCCCACGTCAGCTGAGGTTACCATGAAAGTCCTACCTGCTTATCCTTGCCCCTCAGTTAAACCAACACCAGTCATCTCTCCAATGAGAGCATCCCCTAGCCACCATAGACTATAGTGAGTCTACCTTCACTACATCTAACCTGTGTTTTGGATTAAATACTCTTCCTTCCCCCCTCCCCCCCCCACCACCTCAAGGTTTTAAAAAGAGTCACCCTTTCCTTGCTGTGAAGAGTCGAAGTATTTTGTAAATAAATACACACCCTAAGGAAGCCCATGTCTACAAGGCTGGTTGACAGAGCTTTGCAGAAAAAACAATAAGGAAAACTGAGCAAATCCCTCATTGCAGTGACACACTGCACTCTATCAATACATACCTTGGTCCTGGAAAATTCCATTTGCTTCTCCAGGGAGACGAGCTCCTCAATCTGTCTCATCCTCTTTACATTTTCATTACATTCATGGATGATCTGCAGGAGGAACAGCAAAAGAGTGTTATGTCCCACCAATCCTCAACCCCAGCCACACCATCAACTCACAGGTTGGAGCCACCTCCTTAAGACATGGGAACAGAAGGAGGCCATTCAGCCCATTGAGTCTGCTCCATCATTCAATGAGATCATGGCTGATCTGATCATCCTCAACTTCACTTTCCTGTTCTTCCTCTTAATCTTACCAAGCCCCTCACCAAATAAATACTAATCTCTCAGTCCCAGCCTCAACTGCCCAATGGAAAACAAAATTCCACATGTTCACTGCCCTCGAACAGGAAATTCCTCATGTCATCATAAATGGATCACAGCTTAATGGAGATGATAACCTCTGATACTAGACTGTCCCACTACAAGAAATATGCTTTCCATATCTTCCACTGTCAATTCTCATAAGAATCTTGTAAGTAATTTCTCATTCTTCTAAACTCTGAGGAGTATAGGCCCAAACTATACTCA
Source organism: Chiloscyllium plagiosum (assembly GCF_004010195.1). Classification (NCBI taxonomy): domain Eukaryota; kingdom Metazoa; phylum Chordata; class Chondrichthyes; order Orectolobiformes; family Hemiscylliidae; genus Chiloscyllium; species Chiloscyllium plagiosum. The sequence goes on along the minus strand of NC_057743.1, from coordinate 20,006,044 downwards.
CTGGAATTTAGACAAATGATGGGTTAGTTTATTGAAACTCAAAGATACAAGAGCCACGTTGCTCTCCTGTCAGAACCTGAAAAACAGGTCTTAGCCCCCCTCCAATAAACATCGCAACATCTAGAAATATAACAACATGAAAGATTCAATCTAGTTTGCTCTATATTCCAACACTGCCTTCTGGTCTTATGCAACATCGGATGCTTTCCATATCTGCCAACAAGATCACGTCAAATTTTATCACTTTTTAAAATTGGTTCATGGGGTACTGGCATCACTGGTGGCATTTATTGCTCTTACTTAATAGCCCAGAGAGCATTTAAGAGTCAACCACATTGGGTGTGAAGAAATAGGTCAGCAGATTGTGGGGCAGTGGGGTGGCGTGGTGGCTCAATCATTAGCACTGCTGCCTCAGTGTCAGGGACCCGGGTTCAGTTCCACCCTTGGGAACTGTGTGTGGAGTTTGCACATACTCCTTGTGTCTGAGGAGTTTTCCTCTCACTGTCTGAAGATGTGCAGGCTAGGTGAATTAGCCATGGGAAACGCAGGGTTACAGGGATTGAGTGGGAAGGTCAATGTAGTCTTGTTGGGCCAAGTGGCCTGCTTTCACACTGTAGGGATCCTGTGGTTTATTCCAAGATTTCCTTCCCTGAAATGACATTAATAAACCAATTGGGTGTTTAAGTCAATTGCCTGTAGTCACCATTAAGTTTTCCGTTTCCAGATTTTTAATTACCTCAAATTTCAAGTATGCTGAGATTCAAACTCATGTCCCCAGAACATCCTCCAGAAATTCTGCATTACTACTCCAGTGACATTACAACTAAGTCATTGCCTCACCTGAAACAGCCAGCTGTAAATGGTTTCAGGAAGTGGGATGCTACAGTGATGAATAACTGGGTTTTTCATTGCCTGTAGCAAGTGCTGGGGGATTTCAGGATAGCATGCCCAAAAATCTTGGTGCAAAGCTTTGCCACACGACATGGACATTTCTTCAAGCCAGTCCCTTGGGCAGAACCTACAAAAAGCTGATCGAAGAATACTGATACACAGTTCACAACTGTTAATGTGGGGAAGTAGTATTATATGATATGGAGGGATACAGAGGTGGGAGGTCCATACCTTAAACTATTGGCAATCACGGCCAGTGACAGTATGATTAGTAATCCCATGATTATGTACTCCAAGTACATTATCATCTTCACTAAGGCACATGCCTACCCAGTTAATAGTGAGACTATGTACATAATCTCCTCTTCAAATAAATAACTCAATATTTTACTAATCTGTATGATTGGTTTATGATGATTAGAATAGCATAACAAACAGCGCACGTACATTCCTCCCCCAAGTCCCTATATGTAATGAGGGAGCGGCAAATCAGACAGACAGGCATAGTCCTTGGGTGACAGGGATCTCCGCACAAAAAGCAAGTGAGCCTCACCTCCCCGATTGCTTCCACAGCTTTCCGAACAGAATCTGCCACCGGACTCTCTGGTGGATTTAGCATCAGGATATTCTGAAGGAGCCCCGAAAAGAAATAATACATCAACAGATGACTGAGCAGCCAACACAACAAGGCTCTGTACAGTGGCCAAAGAGAGAAAGCAAGAGAAAAAGACTCAACTTCATTAAGGAAAATGAGAAATTTCCCCACATCTGATCATAATGGCAAAGTCTTCCAGAAACTATAATTTAAAACATTGGAGCAAAGACACAGAATGCAGTTCAAGTCCAAAACTTTTGAGATGGGGGAGGGGGTGTTTGATGACTTATGATTTTGAAATGTTTTCTGGAAGCATCCATTAAAATAAATTCCACTCCAACCTCAAAACATTACCAAGAGAAGAGAGCAAATAAATCCTAATCTTGCAATACAAATCAAGTTTCTTCTCCTCCCCCCTCCCCCTCCCCATCCCAACACTTTATTTTAAATCCACCACCATAATTTTGCGTCACGGAAGAGAAGGAGACACCCAGTTAGTTACCAAAGCAGGAAGCCTCCTCTCTTCCTGGATGGCTGTAACTGGAGCGAGTGTCAAAACCAGGTGGGTGCAAGTTATCAGCCCAACAGGTCACCTGCCCTCACTGTAGCCAAAGTGTTCAGGGGAGGAACAGGAAAGGACAGAGAGATAACCCTGTGAAGAAATGGATCAAAATTCACATGGCAATACTGAAGGCTGTTACCTCAAGCATGATCTTCAGCCGAGTGATGCGTTGGAATGGTAGGATTAGGAAGGATTTTAGCAGCTGCTGCTGGCAGATTGGATGTGCCTCCAGTTTCTTTAGGACCTGCACAAATTCTTCACTGAGCCTGGGAGACAACAGAGCAAAGACACAAGGCAAGGATTACACTCTATCTCCTTCGGCTCACTCTGTATCAGAATACAGCAGGGTCCCAATCTATAATGTTGCCTCTTGCTACTGGACCCGTTAGCCTTCCCAGGGTGGCTTATTCACTTGCCAATTCCTTACATCGCATTGTTAAACTGAAACCTCCTCCATTCAGTGCAAAGTCCATGTGATCTTGCGACAGATGGAACAGAACTGTCTTTTGGACAGTCAGTCACACAGCACTAAAATATGAAGGTGTTAGATGAGGGAATGCAAAAAGGATTTACAAGAGCAATTCTTGGGATGTGTGTTCATTATGTAGGTAGATCGAATAGATGGATCTTGTTTCCTTACAGGAGAGAAATTTGAGAGGTGAATAGATCTGGGTATTAATGCATCAAAAGGTGTGAGGTCAGAGTCTGTGTGTATTCCAATCTTGAGTCAGACTGGTTTGACTTCATCTCCTGATGCTTCCTACCTGTTTATTTTGGTTCTAATTCCAAAGCGAGAATTTATAAAATGTCACATGGATTGATTGCCTGAGATTGTGCGCTTTTTGAACAAAATAGAATGTATTGGCAAATACAATTGCAAATATTTTATAAATTCCTGTTTTGGAGATAGAACCAGTCTCAGTTGCATTACACTATGATCTTTTGCTATAAATTCTGCATCTTATGATCTTGCCCCACTGGTTACTTGATGGAGCAGCACTCTGAAAGCTAGAACTTCCAAATAAACCTGTTGACCTATAACCTGGAATTGCGTGATTTTTAACTTTGTCTACCCCAGTCCAACTCTGGCTTCACCACATCATGGTTGTCTGTGTGTATTTAAGGCATGTATGGATCATACAGCAGTGACTCGGTTGTGGAGAATAATGAACACACAGGTTCTTTAGCTTACAACATTTAAGAGGCATTTGGATGGGTATATGAATAGGAAGGGTTTGGAGGGATATTGGGCCAGGTGCTGGCAGTTGGGACATCTGGTCGGCATGGACGGGTTGGACCGAAGGGTCTGTTTCCGTGCTGTACATCTGACTCCTACAGTGCTCATTGGGATCGGTTCTCAGTTACTGCATTAGCATAAACCAACCTAAAAGTCAGGAGAACATCACACTCACACAAGCTGCTGAATCATCTTCTCCTGGTACATCTGATTGGTGACATATGGGATATAGACTCTGCGAAAATCAGCACAGTGCCACAGAACAATGTCACTGATGTCAGTGAGCAAGAGATTCTCGCCCAGACGTTCCTCCAGGTCCAACAGAAACCTGTGTAATAAGAAAACACCTAATCAGCAGCAGGTGTGTGCAGATCTACATGCAGAGGAGCACACTACAGGCATTCACAGTATGAATAAGGGAACCTACACATTCCTCAGCAATGGTTCATGAAGACCTTGCTCATGACCAAAATAAATTGGGTCAGGCCAGTCAAGCTCCATCTCACTTCTCCAAACAGAATTAATTCTTGTTTTCGCCCAGGACCAGGTTTTAGGACCTAACATAGGTGACCATTCACACTGGAACCTAAAGATATGACCACCAGCAAACCCATTCAAAATATCAGGGGTATCAAAACAAAACCTGGCATGTACTCCCCTTCACACGGGCTTCTCGTGGACAGGATAGAGACCACTGCAGTGAATTATGGAAGCCTCACCACTGTCCAGCTATTTCTGTACAGCATAGGGGCTAGACTGGGGAGCCAATGGTCTGCATGGTACATTACACTCTAATAATGCCTTTAGACAGAGCAATCTGCTTTTACACAAGTTAAGCAGGTCTTATTTTGCCAGGATGCCTTTGCACTCATTGAGAAATCATTTGCAGAATTCATGTCTGGGAGAAGAATAATGGATTTAGTAACTGCTTTCTCTGCGTGCCTACCTTTCACTTGTGTCCTTCACTTCCTGCAAGTTGGAGAACAGTGTGTGCCTCTCTGTGAGCGTTAGCATGTCCAACATCTCTGGACACTTACTGAAATGACTGACAGCTATCGTCAAACTCCGCAAGTAAGATGCCTCCGATGTAATAACTTCGAACATTGCCTGAAGGGAGGAAATAACTACACTGCATTTAGTCAAGTTTTGTCAGCCTAAGCTCCCACTTACATTTCAAGCTACTCATGTTGCAAAGACAATCTATATTTTCTTGGATTTAGTTTGACCTAGGGAGAGTTTGGACTGTTAGCTGAGTGAAGGCAGATTTAACTGTTAAAGTTTATTGTCACCTCCATTCAAAACAAAGTACTCATGATCGGAAAACTGCTTCTCTGTTTCGGTTGTTTAAGCCTCTGATTAATAATTGACTTCAAACAGTTGATTGTTAACTAAAGAATATCTAGGATGCCACATCTCTCATCAATCAGGCTGAAACTACAAAACCATTACTGTGGTAACATACGTTCCATAAATCCTTACCTGGCCAAAATCCAGGTATTCAGTTCAACTCGTAGATCACCCTGACCTTTATTTGCCCCAGCTCAAACACTCTAGATTTAAAATGTTCCACCTTTAATCATGCATCAATTTTACAACTGCTCCCAGTTCTAGATTACTATCCTATATTCCCAATTCCTTAGTCTCCGCCGCATCTGCTTCCAGGAGGACCAGTTCCAATACCAAACAACCCAGATGGTCTCCTTCTTCAAAGACCGCAATTTCCCCCCAGACGTGATCAACAATGCCCTCCACCGCATCTCCTCCACTTCCCGCTCCTCCGCCCTTGAGCCCCACCCCTCCAATCGCCACCAGGACAGAACCCCACTGGTCCTCACCTACCACC
>NC_057743.1:19992810-19999890 GCF_004010195.1 Chiloscyllium plagiosum | reverse complement strand
CTCCACCCCCACTCCGGCCTATTACCCTCACCTTAACCTCCTTCCACCTATCGCATTTCCAGCGCCCCTCCCCCAAGTCCCTCCTCCCTACCTTTTATCTTAGCCTGCTTGGCACACTCTCCTCATTCCTGAAGGGCTCATGCCCGAAACGTCGATTCTCCTGCTCCTTGGATGCTGCCTGACCTCCTGCGCTTTTCCAGCAACACATTTTCCGCTACTATCCTTCTTTAACCTGTACACTGTTCCTCTCATCATCCCTCCTTTCAAAGTAGACATCCCAGGGCTTTTGCTCCTGCTCCTTGGATGCTGCCTGACCTATTGTGATTTTCCAGCACCACTCTAATCTTGACCCCTCCTTTCAAACCCTATTCACGATAGGATCTTCAACCTCTCAATCCTACTCGTAGAATTCCCTTCCCAAATGCTTTTCACCAACTTTAAAAGCTTCCTTAAGACTTTATTCTTTCAACTTGTCATTTGCCCCCATCTTTCCTTTTCTATGAACTTTGGGTTTTTTAAAAACACTGAATAAAACTGGCAATGATCATGGTAGTTGCATTTGATTCAGGCTACAAACACTTGGTCAATATATGTTTGTAGATAGATCGAGAAGCCTGAGAACCAAATGCACACTATGTGAGAACATATGAATTAAGAACAAGAGTAGGAGCAGCTCATTGGCCCATCAAGCCATTGATCATTCAACAAGATCAAGATTGATCTGATTATTCCAAATTATCTTTCCATAAGACTAAAAGATAAAGAAGCAGAAGAAATTCAAAGATCCTTAGACGGCACCTTCCAAACTCCCAACCACAGAGTCCCTACAGTGCAGAAAGAGGTCATTTAGCCCATCAAATCTGCAATGAGCATCCCACTCAGAGCGAGCCCCGACCTTATCCCCATAACTCCACATTTCCTGTGGGATATCCACCTTGACCCCACGTCCCTGGACATTACAGGGTAATTTAGCATGGCCAATCCACCTAACCTGCACATCTTTGGAATGTGGAAGGAAACCGGAGCACCTGGAGGAAACCCACACAGATACGGGAAGAATGCATGTGTGGAGTTTGCACAGTCACCCAAGGTGGGAAGTGAACCCCGCTGCAGTGAGGGAGAAGTGCCTACCACTGAGCCACCATGCCACCCTACCGCTAGCATCTATCAGGACAAGCAGAATACCACCAACCTTAAATTCCCCTCCAAACCACACATCAATTTTGACTTGGAAATACATATCCATTTCTTGGGTAACTGGGTCAAAATCCTGGAACTCCCTCCCCAATGGTATTGTGGGCCTACCTACAGCACATAGTCTGCATCAGGTTAAGAACGTAGCTCAGCATTATCTTCTCAAGGGCAACCAGGGACCAGCAACAGATGCTGGGATGCCCACATCTCACATGATAAATAACAAAAAAAGGTAGGCAATTTGGTTCATCAAGTCTGCACCACTATTCAATGAAGTTATTGTTAACCTGACTATCAACTCCACTTTTCCCTGTAAACTTTGATGCCCTTACTGATTAAAAATCTACCTCAGACTTAAATGTACTTAATGACACAGCCTCTAAAGGAACGACTGCCACAGATTCACTGTCTTTAAAAAAGAAATTCCTCCTCATTTCTGTCCCACTGGGCAATTCCTTCTTCTGACACGATGCCCTCTGTTCCTAGACTCTCCTACAAGGGGAAATAACCTTGCCGCCTCTAATCCGGTCAAACCCCAAACAAATCTAACTGCTTCAATGAGATACCTTCTCATTCTTGCCCAAACTACACGACCAGTCCTCAGAACACAATCTCTCCATACTTGGAATTAATTTAGTAATCTTCTCTGGACTGCCTTCAATCCTAGCTGATCTTTCCTTAGATAACGGAATCAAAATTTCTCATAGTATTCCAGCTGTGGTCTGATCCATGCCTTGAATAGATTTATCAGGACAGACTTGCTTTTATATTCCATTCCCTGTGAAATAAAGACCAACATTTCATTTGCCGTCCCAATTACCTGATGAATTTGGATGCTAGCTTTGTGTGATTTATGCACAAGGACTCTCCAACTCTCAGTGGTGCAGTTTTCTGCAGTCTTTCTCCATTCAAATAATAGCCAGCTCCTCTAGTCTTTCGGCCATAGTTATAACCTGTGTAGCCCATTTGCCAAGCTTTTGCCCACTCACTTAACCCAACTATACCCTTATGCAGATTCTATCACCCTCACCTTCTTGCCCTCCCTTCTATTGTTAGGTTATTCTGCAAACTTGGTGATTTTACATTCACATCCATAATCCAAGTTAAATAACTGTAGCTGAAAATGTGTTGCTGGAAAAGCGCAGCAGGTCAGGCAGCATCCAAGGAGCAGGAGAATCGACATTTCGGGCATAATCCCTTCATCAGGAAGAAGGGCTTATGCCCAAAACGTCGATTCTCCTGTTCCTTGGATGCTGCCTGACCTGCTGCGCTTTTCCAGCAACACATTTTCAGCTCTGATCTCCAGCATCTGCAGTCCTCACTTTCTCCTTAAATAACTGTAGCCCCAGCATTGATTCCAGTGGCACTTCTCTGGTTACAGGTTGTCACCTTTATCCCAACTCTAAAAAGGTTGGTTTAGCTCTGTTGGCTGGACTGTGATGCCAACAGCTTGGATTTAATTCCAACATAAAGGAAGGTTCCTGTGAACGTTACGCCTTCTCAACCTCTCTCCTTGCATTTGGACTGCTAGGTTAAACCAGCATCAGCCATCTCTCTAATGAGTGAGCAGCCCTATTGTTTGGTAAGACTATAGCGATTGTATCTTACCATGCTAATATACTGCTCTAACACCTTGAGCTCTTGTCTTAAGTAGCCAAATGTGTGATACTTCAGCTCTAGTAATTTATAATACTCAGCATTATACAAAGAGGCAACATAACCCCAGTCAAATGCTGAGCTAATTAAATCCCTTCCAGATCAGGTCTGGGCAATGCACTTGTTGTCAGTAACTGGGACTGATTTCACACATTTACCCTTCGCTCCTGGCTGGGGGAACAGTGCTGCTATTCTAGTGTGAGACACTATTGCAATTTGGTCATGCATTCAAGTCCCATCTCTGCCTCTAACTCATTATTGGCTGATGCAATCATTCAATTTGATTTGAGTTATTAGTCACCTCTACCAAGGTAATGTGAAAAGTGTTGTCTTACATGCTTTACAGGCAGATTGTACTATACAAGTGCATCAGGTTACAGAACACAGTGCAGGATAGTGTTACAGTTACCGAGAAGATACAGAGAGAGATCAACATTGAAGAGTCAAAAGTCCGATAACAGCAGCGAAGAAGCTGCTCTTTAACTGGTTTATACACGTATAAGAACACTTATATCTTCTGCCTGACTGAAAAGGGTGGAAGAGTGTATAACCGGGGTTGGTGGGGGAGGAAATCTTTGAATACATTGGTTGCTTTTCTGAAGCAGCAGGAAGTAAAGATGAGACCAATGGATGGGAAACTGGTTTGCATGATGGACTGGGTTATGTTCAAAACACTCTAGTTTCTTACAGTCTTGGGAAAGCAATTGCCATACCATGCTGTGACGGATTCAGATAGGTTGCTATCAACGGCATATCTATAAAAGATTTGGAAGCATCTTTATGGACATGAAGAATTTCCTTAGCCTCCAACTCAACTTGACTTCACTCAAATTTAAAAGAAGCCCCTTTGCAGTTTCTCAAATAAAAGCAAAGTACTGCAGAAGCTGGAAATCTGAAACAACATGGATAATCCTGGAGAAACTCAGCAGGTCTGGTAACATCTGTGGGGAGAGAAACAGAGTTATCATTGAGTCTGATAAAACTCTTCTTAACTTCAGACTCAAAATGTTAACTCTAACATTTTGAGTCTGAAAGTGAGGTTATGAAGAAGTCATATCAGACTCAACATTAACTCTCTCTCTCCCCCCACAGATGTTGCCAGACCTGCTGAGTGGGCAGCACTGCTGCCACACAGTGCTAGGGACCCAAGATCAATTCCAGCCTCGGCAACTATCTGTGTGTAGTTTGCACACTTTCCTCGTGTCTACAGGAGTTTCCTCTGGGTGCCCCAGTTTCTCCCACAGCACAAAGCTGTGCAGGTTAGATAAATTGGCCATGCTAAATTGCCCATAGTGTTCAGGGATGCATAAGCCAGGTGCATTAGTCAGGCGAAATGTAGAGTAATAGAGTAGGGGAATGGGTCTGGGTGGGATACCCTTTGAAGAATCAGGGTGGACTTGTTGGGCCAAATGGCCTGTTTCCACACTGTAGGGAGTCTATAATTCTTAACAAAGGTCTGGTAAAGTAGGGAAGACAGGAAGCAGGCACCGTCACAACAGTTGCATATTTTGCATGGTTTTGAAGCAATTTGGCTTTGCTGTATAATGCAAAGCATATACAGTGAATACCCTGAGACTAATAGCTGTTGGGGTTCACCCTTCTGATGTGAAACCAATCAAAGGAGGTTTCCTCTGTGCCACTAAAAGATTACATATAACTACAATGCAAAATAAATGTTTTCAGGTGATCCCCTGGATCACCCTAAACTTTGAAACGAGTGTGAACAGGTTAACTGGTGTCATAACACAAATTGCTCGCATTCTGTGCATGTGGGTGTGGTGGCAAAAGTAACCAGTTCTAAAAGGAGCATTTCAATGTAGCCTTATACAGTACACTGTAAATGCTGGAGACATTCAGCAAGTCAGGCAGTATCTGTGAAGAAAAAAAGAGTTAATGTTGCAGCTCAGTGGCCTTTTGTTTGAGGTAAATTAGTTAATTTTCATAACATTAGGTCTTAATCATCGTTCCCTTTTATTCCAGCTGGCAGGCACTACTAAAGATTCTGTCATTGCCATTTACAGCTTTCCTAATGCATCTGTTGTTTCTTTAATTGACTCATTACCATCTCTTTTTGCTTTGTACTATCTTGGCTTTTTGTTATTTAATCATTTCTACCTTTGGCCTTATCAGACCTTCCTGTGTGCCTCTTCTTTCCCAGTCTCTATCTATTTGAAAACGATTACATCTCCAACTTCTTGCAGTTGTGCAAGAGTTTATCAACCTGAAAGATTAACTGTCTGTCGCCGGTGCTGCAATGGATGGGGCTCACCTTGGCGCCATCGAACAGTCCAATTACTTGGAGTTAGGTGGTGGTAGTAGAAGTGGAGGCGGTGTAAAGATTGTCACACATCTCCTCCCAGAATGTGCCTTTTCAAAGGAAGTCTGGGAAAAGATGCAGTGGGTTTTGTCAAGGTTCATCCCAAGCAGCCCCGTGATGCAGGACTCTGTGCTCTACGATCTGTTCCCAGAGACAAGCATAGACTGCGCATGGGGGAAGCATCAACTCAGTGAAAGATACTCTTTGGTCTGCCTGAAACTTGTTGATCCTCCAGAACAAGGAGTTGACCTTGACTGAGTGTGGCAGACTGGCACATTCGAGAGTCCAGGATTACGTGCTGAGGGATGAACTAAAGCTTGGGGCAACTGTTGCCAAGTGGTAGTGGGGAATGACCACTATCTGAGGTCTTTTTGCCCAAGTATATTGGGAGTCTGTACAGTTATTGAACCCTCCTGGTGCCTCAAATAGTATCCTGCCTATCCTGAAGAAGGGCTAATGCCCGAAACGTCGATTCTCCTGTTCCCTAGATGCTGCCTGACCTGCTGCGCTTTTCCAGCAACACATTTCCATCTCTGATCTCCAGCATCTGCAGACCTCACTTTCTCCTGCCTAAGTAATAACTGTCAAGAAGAACAAACTCTGAAAGGTTGTTTGCTCTCAATGTGCGAAGACATACAGAATCGAACTGCTTCAGTGACTATGTTTGTACATAAAGATAATGAATAAAGTATATTTTTGAAATAAGAAAGTTTTCTCCCTCTCTCCACTCAGACATTACTGTGTACTTTTTCATTTAAGACTTCCTGCAGATTTGGTATTTTGTAGTGCAATAATTCTCAGATGTTTGATCATCCCTTCTTTCATTGCACTCATACCCATCTGACATATACATCCCCCTCACTCTCACTCACCTCCTGCAGTTTATACTCCCGGATGCTAATTAGATCCAAAAGGCCACTCTCCTTCACTTCAGGGATCGTGTGCCAAGAGATGAAGCTGGAGTCTTTGGGAGAAAACTGAGAGGAAGAAGAGTTCATTACAGAAGACACGACAACTCCAGCAAGGGACAGTGTCATATCCACCACCGAAGAGGTTTTTCCAGGCCTTGTTGGGTCTCCATGCATGGACTGGAACCAATAGTTCTGGTACAATGGCTCTGAAAGGATCAATTACACACACACACATAAGAACCTTTTCACACTAAAGATATCCCAAAAAACTACCCGTGGGGAATCCATGTATTGCACCAGATTTCATCCTCCATGCCTGTGCCAAGGTAATCTAAAAATAATCTCTCTGCTCCGCTATCCCCTCACACATTTCTAATATCCTCTGGTTCAAGAATTCATTGCTGTTTTCTTCAAAGCTAACAGCCTAGCCTTTATGTTGTAAAAGTATTCTCTCCTACATTCCTGTTTACAACTCCTTCCATAGGTGTGGCTTTTCCAAGTCTTTAACCATCTCGCATCGGCTCCACCAATGATGGCCATGCCTTTAGTTGGCCCCGTCCCAAGCCCTGGAATTCGCTCTCTGCATCTCTCCAGATACCCAATTCACATTCCTCCTCCTCCTCCTCCTCAGGCACTGAAAGCCACCACTTTGATCACCTGATCAAAGCATCATCTGACCCAATATGTCGCCTTATACGCTCGGAGCAAATTACTTCAGATGGTGGCATCTATACTGAAAACAAGTAGTACTGAAGCTCATTCACGGATGCTGCTTGACCCGCTATGATTGCCAGTGTTTTTTGTTTTCACTTTCTCCTCAGAGAGTCATAGAGATGTACAGCATGGAAACAGACCCTTCGGTCCAACCTGTCCATGCCGACCAGATATCCCAACCCAATTTAGTCCCACCTGCCAGCACCCGGCCCATATCCCTCCAAACCCTTCCTATTCATATACCCATCTAAATGCCTCTTAAATGTTGCAACTGTACCAGCCTCCACC
>NC_057743.1:19987487-19990506 GCF_004010195.1 Chiloscyllium plagiosum | reverse complement strand
TATTTTAAATCTAATAGAATTATGGTCGCTGGCCCCAAAGTGCTCCCCCACTGACACCTCAGTCACCTGCCCTGTCTTATTTCCCAAGAGTAGGTCAAGTTTTGCACCTTCTCTAGTAGGTATATCCACATACTGAATCAGAAAATTATCTTGTACACACAAATTCCTCTCCATCTAAACCTTTAACACTATGGCAGTCCCGTCAATGTTTGGAAAGTTAAAACCCCCTACCATAACTACACTATTATTCTTACAGATAGCTGTGATCTCCTTACAAGTTTGTTTCTCAATTTCCCTCTGACTATTGGGGGGGTCTATAATACAATCCCAATAAGGTGATCATCCCTTTCTTATTTCTCAGTTCCACCCAAATAACTTCCCTGGATGTATTTCCAGGAATATCCTTCCCCAGCACAGCTGTAATGTTATCCCTTATCAAAAATATGGTTTGGTAATATACACCATTTTATAATGCATCCATAAACACCTTGGGTCACTTCACCATGTTAATGAATACTATATAAAAGTTGTTGCACTCTTTCCTAACATCATCTTGTTGGTGAGGATTTGAAATTGATCAGCTGATATCAACAACTTCCCTTCCATAAGATAATTCATAAGTTTAACAACCAATAAATCACCTCTTTCCTCCACTTGCCAGCGAGACACCAATTAAAAATCCACATTGTATACAGCTTTCCAGCTATTTTTGATGTGTAGTCAATTTGCACTAAGTAAATTCCAACAAACTGATACATTAATGTATGGGATATATCTTAAGTATTCACTAATGGATAAATAGTCCCCAAAAGACCAGTTGACTATTCATCAGCATTTCTTTAAAAAATACAGCCTTTAAATCCACCCATGGGGTCAAATGGGGTTATCAATGTAACTTTTCTTTGGAAAGACAACATCTTCGATAGTGCAGCACTCCCTCAGTACTCTGCTGGAGTGTCAACTGACGTTTTTGTGGTTAAGGCTCTGCTGTAGGACTTGAAGCCTGAACCTTGACTCCCAGGAAAGGTCCACTTACGTGTCTGGACATACTTGGATTCTCTTTTCTTCAGTTGCTCAATCCTTTCAGACATTTCCCTTATTCTGACTGGCACCTTCTGGGTTCTGTAAAACACAAGAGACTATGAACAGAGCTATCTGTTCCAAGCTGAGAATTAAACACCAACTTAAAGCCTTCGGTGAGTGAGCTAGCAGACTGGACTGGAGTGAAGAAAGGGTCACCTTCACCAAAAACGATGGAGAGAAAGTAGAGACAAGATTTGCAGGAAGAGTCCCTAATATGTACTTTTTAAAAACATATCTGGGGGAAAGGGAAAGCTCAAATTATTTCCAATGAGTGTATTTGGATTCCAACTGGAGCTTGAAAACACACACAGCTCCATCTAATACCTAAACCCAATCGCTGATTAATCGTTGCAGCCCCAGATGCTGTGAATTCTCCAAGATTAAAAGATTCCAACGTCGACCCGTTTCGTATGAGGAGGAGGAGGGAGGGTCCAATCAACTGCCCGAACAACGTAGTTGTAATTGTATATTGAAACAAACCAATAAATAATATTGCCTCATAAACATTCCACTGCCAGAGAGGCTTGAATGTAACCTCCTGCCCCGGGCAGATTAAGCACTAACCCCCGTCTCTTAAATTCCCCAAAAACATTTTATGAACAAGACCCGACGCAATTGACAGGAGCAATATATGACACAAATAATCAGCTTCATAGCCTGATAGTGCGAATGACACTCTGTTTTCTGATCAATAACATTTCATCGAATGAATGCAGACAATTAATTAATTAATTCTTCCTACAGTTTGAGGCTTCGGAATTCACCAACTCTTGTCTTTTTTTTAACCTCGTTGTCTCTTTTAGTTTTTCCATCGTCACTGGCTATCCTTGCCTTTCTGTGGCATTTTTTTTAAAATTTCAGGATAAAAATTCACCCACAACAGAGGAATTGATGTTGTACAGTGGGGCCAGTTTGTAGCAGATAGTTACCACATTAGCAGCAAATTCCATCAGCATGACACCATCAGAATCATATGCTGGCTCAGTTTGAATGTCCAGATTGTTCCAGAATGCAAGGCCCCCAAGTGACTAGTGGTTACCATGGTTACCAGTGAAAGGAAGATGTCCTCTCATATTCTGTGTTTCTATTGCCTTCATTATCACTGGAATGATTTTTCCATAACAGCACAGTGGTTAGTACTGCTGCCTCACAGCGCCAGAGACCCAGGTTCAATTCCTGTCTCAGACGACTCTCTGTGCAGAGTTTGCACATTCTCCCTGTGTCTGCGTGGGTTTCCTCCGGGTGCTCCGGTTTCCTCCCACAGTCCACAGTGCAGGTTAGGTGAATTGGCCATGCTAAATTGCCCGTAGTGTTAGACCATAAGACATAGGAGTGGAAGTAAGGCTATTCAGCCCATCTAGTCCACTCCGCCATTTAACCATGACTGATGGGCATTTCAACTCCACTTACCCGCATTCTCCCCGTAGCCCTTAATTCCTTGTGACATCAAGAATTTATCAATCTCTGCCTTGAAGACATTTAGCGTCCCGGCCTCCACTGCACTCCGCAGCAATGAATTCCACAGGCCCACCACTCTCTGGCTGAAGAAATGTCTCCGCATTTCTGTTCTGAATTTACCCCCTCTAATTCTAAGGCTGTGCCCACGGGTCCTAGTCTCCTCGCCTAATGGAAACAATTTCTTAGCGTCCACCCTTTCCAAGCCATATATTATCTTGTAAGTTTCTATTCGATCTCCCCTTAGCCTTCTAAACTCCAATGAATACAATCCCAGGATCCAGACCTGCCATTCCAGGGATCATCCGTGTGAATCTTCACTGGACACGCTCCAGTGCCAGTATGTCCCTCCTAAGGTGTGGGGCTCAAAACTGGACACAGTACTCCAAATGGGGCCTAACCAGAGCTTTATAAAGGCTCAGTAGCACATCGCTGCTTTTATATTCCAACCCTCTTGAGATAACTGACATCATTGCATTCG
>NC_057743.1:19981391-19985072 GCF_004010195.1 Chiloscyllium plagiosum | reverse complement strand
AGCATTCAGGTAAAGTGCCTTAATGCTAACTTTCTTATCATTAGAGATATTGGAAGTCATAAGATGTCCTAAGTTATCCTTCCTTTTTGTTGCATTCCTAGTCTGCCTCAAGTTTAAATCCACCTGCACACATGCTATCCTCCTGCTTATCTTTCCATTAAACTCCATACTCCCTGTCACTTTCACTTTCCCTTCTCCCCAACTCAGAAGTTTAAAGTCCTACTGACCACCCTATTTATCCTCTTCGCTAGAACATTGGTACCAGATCGGTTCAGGTGGAGACCGTCCCAACAGTACAGATCCCCCCGGTTCCAAAACTGATGCCAATACCCCATGAAGTGGAATCCCTCTTTCCAACACCAATCCCTTAGCCACATGTTTACTTCCACGTGTTAGGTAAAGGGGTAAATGTAGGGGAATGGGTCTGGGTGGGTTGCGCTTCAGCGGGTCGGTGTGGACTTGTTTGGGCCGAAGGGCCTGTTTCCACACTGTAAGTAATCTAATCTAACCTAATCTAATCTAAAGAACAGAAAATGCTGGAGAAACTCAACAGGTCTGCAAAGTTAACGTTTCGAGTCCAGTATATGTCTTCTTCAGATTTTAGGCCTCTTCCCCTTACCTTAGTAACTGCTTTCTGCAAAATGTCTGATCACCTGGCTAATCCATTAGACATGGAGAGGGCTGGGGGAGGCAAGGAGATAAATTTACAGAACTCTACCTCTCATTGCTAACCAGCCATCCCTGTTGGCAATGTCTGGCTGTGTGTGTGTGTATGGATAGAAGTGTGGATTCACCACCTGTTGGTGAGAGAATTAGAGACTTTTCAACAATATTTGGGAATTCAATACAGCATCTGTCCCTCCCCAAGGCGCAGGATTTAAGGGTGAATCCAGGCAACAGAATTCAATTACAATATATCAGGATTTCTTTCAACAATTGTGTGATAGGTGGGTTTTTTGTGAATTTAACAATTCAAATGTGATGCTGATTGACTTTCTTAGAGTTATTTTCAAATGGGGGAAATTGTATTTTGTGAAGAGACTTGGTAAGACTGGATTGCGTTTATCAATGGTGAGAATAGGAAGGGAAGTGTTATAGGAGACTTTTATGCAATGCCAGCAGCAAAGTATGCTATTTTATTATTTAATAAATCTAGTGATGGTGAAGGTTCAAATCAAGTTCGAATGTGATGTGAATCTGCCACCTTCACAAAACAAGGAAGATTATGTGAAAGATTAGACGAGAACCAGGAGCTGAAATGTTTGTTTTATATTTTGAATTTATTTGGATATTGCATTTAAATTCAGTACATTCAACAAAATGTATCACAAAAAGCTAGTATTAGTAATCATGACTGTCCAACTACCAGATTGCTGTAAAAAGAACCTGGTTCATTAATGTACTTTGGAAATTTGTCCCTGATCTGGGCTGCATCTGGGACTTCACAACATGGTGGACACTGTCATGTTGCCCTCTGAAATGGCCCTGGTGAGGGAGTCAGTAATAAACAAGGGGCCTCAACATAAATTCTCAAAGTCACTTGGAGATGACCCATGCTAGCCTTGTCAGTGATGTTCAAATCCCATGAATTTATAAAAAGAAGCAAACTCAGGATATCCCAATGTGCAACTGGTTATTTTTTGAAAGTTGTTATGGAGCTTATTTATATCCACCAAGGTCTTTAAAACAAACTAATAAATTAAATAATCCCACAAGTCTCTGTTTTGGCAGTATTGGTTTAGGGTTTTATCTTACTGTCTATGAACTTTTGTTTCAAACCCAAAGGGGAGGTCAACGCTAGACATAAGTTAACATTTTTGTAAAATCAACAATACTTTATTAGTTCTGCAAATTATTCCAAAAATATTTACTATCTTAGAGGAGAGTCTGTAAAATATCTAAATTGAAGGGTTTATCGCTTCTTTGTTTGACAGCAACTTTGACCTTGTTATTCTTCTTCAACAGTGGACTCCTTCATTCTCATTGACTGCAGCTATTTATTCCTTCTTCCTTTAACAAAGTTAAACATTCCTTCGTTATACCCCGGCTGCTGGCAAAGCAAACTTCTCAGTAACTTTCCATCCTCCCTCTCTATTTCAGACTCAAGAGCTGTTTTCTAATGTTCCCACAGTCTCTCAAGATTCAGCTGGTCAGCTGTTTTATTCAAGCTCATCCCTATAATCTCCGTACAAGTACACCATCTTATTTATCCCTTAGGTTAGTAATTCTCTGGTCTATCCTTTGTGTAAATTCTTCTCCTCAAATTCTGCGTCTTCACAATTCAGGGCTTCTTTATGAATTTTATTAAAATTGGTAGTTAAAAGTTCTAATCAAAACTGTGTTGATTATAATGATGAAATAACTCCACAAAGGCCAGTATCCCATTAGTAAGTCACCCTTTATTTAAATGTGGAGAGTCCTTGACACAGAGCTAGCTCTCAGAGTGAACAGAATCTCTGACATTCCTGTTTCTCTCTATCAGCCAGGGCTCCCTGATTGGAACAGATTAACAGCCCTAATTAGGAAACTTATATTCGATGATGTCCACCTGGCTGACCTTGTTACCATCATTACAAACGAACTTCCATTCTCATATATCATTTTCACCCATTGACCTGGGCTATTCTGTATACCATCTTCATACAGTTACAATTTAAGCAAAGTGAAAGCCATACCATTCATAGCAGCTTTATTTATTGCACAGAAATGTAGTACTTGTAGATTTCCATGCCCTCTCAGGTTGCTTCACATAATTACTAAATTCTTTATGGCCCTTTATAACCTTGTACCTTTTCAAATTCAATTAATCCATAATTAATTTTATGTCAAATGTTTCTCAATGGACAGTCTATTCCCCATTCTACTTGTTGGTCAATGAAGTCCTTTCTGAAATTCTACGCTCATGGCACACTTTGCAGTGATTGTGTTTTGGGGTTACCAACTCATTTTACTGCATGCTAACCTGATCTTCTGTGATAATTTTATAGATTTGGCTATAAAATTTGGAGTAGGTTAGAAGCCTGCCGTCAGAAATCTTTCTGGTTTACCATAAAACTGACCTTCTTGATCAGTTGTCTCAACTTTCCAGTTATTTTCATTGTGGAAATAAATAGAGAAGAACCTCGATTATCTGAATAACAATATCCGAATTTCAGATTATCTGAAGAAGACACATTACCCAAAAGAGGTGTTTCAAACACTGATCACGTCATTTGTTTAGAATGATTAAATATGAACTCGGCTTACTGAAATGCTGTCAAGAACATTTGCTGTCCAGTCCTGGACATCGATGGGAGTGCAGGCACTGTCTCCAAATGACTGACTGCCCGCGCTCTCTCTCTCCCCACACTTTCCCTAGAGTTCTACACAGGGGTGTACCCTGAACCCCTCTTCCCCAGATAATCTCTCCAACATAGTCCTGTACAGGGCAAAGGTGGAACTTGTCAAAAAGTTGCAATGAAAAGTTGTGTGTGTGTCTGTGTACGTGGGTGTGTTTGGCTATATATGTATATGTGTATGTGTGTGTGAGTGTGTGTGTGGGGCTGTGCGCGTGTGTGTATGGCTGTGCGTGTGGTGTGTGTGTGTGTATATATATGTGTGTGGGTGTGTGTGTGTGTGTATGTGGGCGTGTGTGTGTGTCTGTGTGAGTGCGAGTGTGGGTGTGGGTGTCTGGGTGGGTGT
>NC_057743.1:19964899-19979934 GCF_004010195.1 Chiloscyllium plagiosum | reverse complement strand
GGGTGGAGTGGATAGGTGGAGAAGGAGCTGGGCAGGTCGGACAAGTCCGGACAAGTCAAGGGGACAGTTTTGCTGGAGGTTAGAAACTAGGATGAGATGGGGGAAGGTGAAATGAGGAAACTGTTGAAATCCATATTGATGCCCTGGGGTTGAAGTGTTCCGAGGCGGAAGATGAGGCGTTCTTCTTCCATGCGTCTGGTGGTGAGGGGGCGGCGGTGGAGGAGGCCCAGCACCTCCATATCCTCGGTAGAGTGGGAGGGGGAGTTGAAATGTTGGCGCACGGGGCGGTTTGGTTGATTGATGCGGGTGTCTCGGAGATGTTCCCTAAAGCGCTCTGCTAGGAGGCGCCCAGTCTCCCCAATGTAGAGGAGACCGCATCGGGAGCAACGGATACAATAAATGGTATTGATGGATGTGGAAGGCTCCTTTAGGGCCTTGGATGGAGGTGAGGGAGGAGGTGTGGGCACAGGTTTTACAGTTCCTGCGGTGGCAGGGGAAAGTGCCAGGATGGGAGGGTGGGTCGTAGGGACGCATGGACCTGACCAGGTAGTCACGGAGGGAACGGTCTTTGCGGAAGGAGGAGAGGGGTGGGGAGGGAAATATATCCTCACCCCCACCCTCCTCTAGCTTATCTCTCCACGCTTCAGGCTCTCTGCCTTTATTCCTGATGAAGGGCTTTTGCCCGAAACGTCGATTTTGCCTGTCCTCGGATGCTGCCTGAATTGCTGTGCTCTTCCAGCACCACTGATCCAGAATCATCATGTATTGCTTCATTTACTACATAATTATTGGGGCCTCGTATCAGCTAGAGCCAGCTTCATGGCTGTGCAGTTTCAGCTTTTGTTTGCTCTGTACCAATCACCAAACAAGTTCTTCCATGCACAATCTGTACAATGGTCTCCATCACATTCCTGAAAAAGGGCTTATGCCCGAAACATTGACTTTCCTGCTTCTCGGATGCTGCCTGACCTGCTATGCTTTTCCAATGTCACACCTTTTGACTCTGACTCTCCAGCATCTGCAGTCCTCATTTTCTCCTCGTCTCCAATAATATGGTACCTTGCCTCCTGGCTTGCAACCGTACTGACTTGTACACCCTGGTGGCTAATTCAAGGTTCATACGTTCTAACCATTCAGGTTTGTCTCCCATATCAGGTTCTTATCTTTCTCACTGCCTTGTATGAGCTACCTCCACACTATTATATAGCTTTCAGATTCTTCTTATGTATACACTGGTAAGTGATGTGCTGTACCTCAATTCTATAATCTTCTTATGCAATAGACAGAGTTGCGACATTGCCTTTTCACTTAGAGAATTCTAATATAATATTATTAGTTATGCTCTAAGATGCAGCTCTAATTAGCAAAGGAGGAATACTTCTTATTCATAGAACCCCTGCAGTGTTGAAACAGGCCCTCAGCCCAACAAGTCCACACTGACCCTCCAAAGAGTAACCCACCCAGACCCATTCCCTTTCCTTATTACCTGACATTTACCCCTGATGAATGCACCTAACCTGCAGATCTCTGAACACTACGGGCAATTTTGCATGGCCAATCCATCGAACCTGCATATCTTTGGACTGTGGGAGGAAACTGGAGCACCCAGAGGAAACCCACGCAGACACGGGGAGAAACCCACACAGACAGTTGCCCGAGGCTGGAATCGAACCCGGTCCCTGGCACTGTGAGGCAGCAGTGCTAATCACTGAGCTACCATGCCCCCCTTTCTGTGGTAAATATCTTAAGAACAGCAAAAAAAACTTGCTACTTTGTTAACATCTATTTAATGTGTTAATTAATGCAATTGTTCTTCTTTCTCTCTGTTTCCCGGTGCCGAAGTTGTCTTTACCTGCTCTTTTAATTTAACATTAAATCCTTTATTATCCTTTATGTTTCCTGCCAGTCTTTCTTCATAATTCCTCTAATCTTTTCTGTTTCCCCTTTCTATATTTTCCTTGTTTCACTTGATTTTTGTTTTGTTTTTTTAGCCCTAGGACTGTCGGATCTTTCTTTCCTAAGTGTAATTTTAATTTCTCTACTTGTTCACAGAATGTTTATGTTTGCTGCATAATCTTTACTTCATACAGATAGTGTCTAGTCTGTACCCTAATCATCTCCTGTTTGAATCTTGCCCATTGTTTGTGCACTGTCTATTCTGCTACTTGTTTCCTCTTAACTACTTTAAAAATTGGCTATTTTCCAGTCAATCTTTGAGCATTCCCTCAGCACTGCTTTTGGAGAGCATTTTTACTCAATGAAGATCCCTTAGGAAGGGTAAAAGTGAACTTCAGAACATGGAAGTGTGAGTTAAGCAGAGCCACCCAGCTGTTAAAGCAACTTACTCAAATTTATTAGAAAGGAGTCTAGATTAGAGTGGTGCTGGAAAAGCACAGCAGGTCAGGCAGCATCCGAGGAGCAGGAAAATCGATGTTCCGGGCAAAAGCCCTTCATCAGGAATGAGGAGTCTGTCCCACGTTATTGAAGCAGCACTTTGTTTGCTCATCTTTGTTTACCGTTTCCTTTGGCTGCCTGTTCAGTGTGCATGCTCACCCTGTGGGATCAGAATCCTGGTATCGTAACCATTTCCAGGTCCCATCCCCAATCCTGGGGCAAACAGAGACAAGTTCTGATTTTCTCAAAGTTGGCTGTGATTGGTGGGAGCCAATAAGTAGCAATGGGCATGGGAGGCTGTAGGTGGGGCCCGATATAATGGCAGCCAGTGGTATGGCAGCCATCATGAAACCCAAAGGCGGGCAGAGGTCAGTCAGAGAAGAAGCCAGGCGCGTGTGGCTGAGCTGACACAAGGTTTAGCGATGCCATCCTTGTGGTCTTGTTGAAAGCTGTAGGAGAAAGAAGAGGGGTCTTTTTCGTAGAAGCTGGCAGGACAAAACCACTCAGTCAACCCACGTAGGTCTGGCTGGAAGTGAAAGAGCATTTGTTCAGCCACAATGTCTGTAAGAGCATCTGGGGATAATTCTGAAAAATATTTGCTGACTTTCTGGGATGACTGGCCTCTGGGCTGTAGGCATCAGCTTAAGGACCCATGGAGCATCTGAGTGCTCCATATGGCAGACATGAGCACCTAAGGGAGTCACTGATCTATCAGCAAGGCCAGAAGCCGTAAGCACCTCTAAAGAGCCAGCAGCAATAATCAAAGCTGCATCTTATTTAAAGGAGACAATGATATTGGTGAGAATTAGGCTGGCATTCCCTTATCGCTCTCTACCTCTCTTGTCCTCACAGGACAAAAGGGGTCAGAATGCCATGGAGAGTGTGGGCACAGGAGGAGGAGTGCCCAAGCTCGACATCCTCATTGCAACTGAGGAGAACATTCAACTACCTCCTGAGGAAGTCAGTGATGGAGAGATAGAAATAGCTATGGATTAGAGTGCAAACATATTGAGTTCCATAGATGAAGGGAATGGAGTGTACTCCTTCTGGCACAATGGCCTCTGCTTTCAGAAGCAGGTTTTCACATCTTCTGCTTTGTATTTCCGACAGGGCCAATTCGGTGGGTGAAAATACCAGTGTAACAGCACCATGATTGAAGTCCCCTCAGATTAATGTGAAAGCTGCAGACCCACCACCATCACATCATTAAAGGACGCCTTCCACCAGCAAAGATCCATGTGCCTCAGTGGGTTGATATGTGAGGTTAGTGTGGGACTCACTGAAGAACACATCACAAGTGCTGGCAGAGGTGAGAGAGACTATGGCAGCATTGCCAGTCCATGTCTGAGGATGGGACACACACACACACCACCCCGTCAGCCAGAAATCACTAATAAAGAAGCTCCACTTTGATCGGCTGTTTGAGATGAGTGGGCATGTGTTGGAGATCCCGAAAACAGTCCAAAACTGGGGCTGATTACATTCACTCTTGTGCACCACTGAGATTCAGGGTTCTGAGCCCATGAGCTTCTCCATTAACTGTGTGACTAACCTCACAGAGAGCCATATGCACCAGAACCCCAGATGGATGCAGGAACAACACACTGACCTGCACAGAATTGACCAGTAAATGCAGCTGAAAGCACAAAGATATATGGAACAGTTGCCAGATGTGCTGCTGCTAGTGGTCTACTCTAATATTCAAGAATGCCATCAAAAGGGCTGGCCCAGTCACTGACCAGGGTGCCGTCATCATTATCACATCGTCTTTTTCCCAGGGTACAGGAGTACAGATTTAGAGGGCATAGGTTTAAGGTGAGAGCGGAAAGATATAAAAGGGGCTTAAAGGGCAGCTTTCTCATGCAGAGGGTGTTACATTTGTGGAATGAGCTGCTAGAGGAAGTGGTGGAGGTTGGTACAATTACAACATTTTAAAAGGCATCTGGATGGGTGCATGAATAGGAAGGGTTTAGAGGAATATGGGCCAAGTGCCGACAAGTGGAACAAGATTAGTTTAGGATATCTGTTCGGCATCTACAAGTTGGACCGAAGGGTCTGTTTCTCTGCTGTACATCTCTATGACTCTATAATCACCCAGCTCCACATTGAGGGAGCATCTTGGGAGCATGGCCAAGTGAGGGCAGCATTGCCACTGATTTTGCTTAAAAATGTGTTACTGGAAAAGCGCAGCAGGTCAGGCAGTATCCAAGGAGCGGAAGAATCGACGTTTCGGGCATAAGCCCTTCTTCAGATGCCCTTCTTCTGGACTTGTCACCAGTGACCCCCACCACGGGCATCTTAACCACAAGTGGAATAAGAAAGTGGGTGAAAGTGAGGACTGCAGCCACTGGAAATCAGAGCCAAAACATGTGGTGCTGGCAAAGCACAACCGTCCAGGCAGCGTCCGATGAGCAGGAGCATTGATGAGTATAAGCTCTTTATCAGGAAAGTGAGCTACCTCCACTTCATCTGAGGTCACCAGGAGAGCACCACTGAAAAAGTATTGGTTGTTGTACTCAGCTGTTCAATTGGGTGGCATTTCTTTGTGCTTGAATGAACTGTTCATTTTTAATTACGTTGGAGATGATGAGCCATGATCTGACAGCTCCAGAGCCACACCAGTAGCTCTTGTGATCAGGAAATAATTACAGATAACGGCAGGCTTTTTTTTGTGAATTTATTCAGGCAGACCATAAAGTACCTTCATTAAATACAGCATTGAATTGTTTCTCAGGCGATACCAATGTTTTTTCTCCATTGCTTGATTTCACGGTGAAGTGATTACTCTTTGTGTGAAGAATGTTCTGGAATCAGCCCTAACTTTGACTTGTATTAACTTGGATTGTGCTTTTGTACAATGTCATGATTTAATTCAAGCTGATATTTCACTTTGGAAAAAGTGAGGACTGCAGATGCTGGAGATCAGAGCTGAAAAATGGGTTGCTGGAAAAGCGCAGCAGGTCAGGCAGCATCCAAGGAGCAGGAGAATCATCCTTTGATGCTGCCTGACCTGCTGTGCTTTTCCAGCAACACATTTTTCAGCTCTGATATATCACTTTGTACATTTCCATGTTCATAGAATACTTAGTGTGGAAACAGGCCCTTCGGCCCAACAAGTCCACACCAACCCTCAGAACACCCAAATCCATTCTTCTACATTTATCCCTGACTAATGTACCTAACCTACACATCCCTGAACACTATGGGCAATTTAGCATGGACAATTTACCTAACCTGCACTCTTTGGATTGTGGGAGGAAACCCAAGAAAAATGTGCAAATTCCACACAGACAGTTGCCCAAGGCTGGAATTGAACCCAGGACCTTGGTACTGTGAGGCAGCAGTGCTAACCACTGAGCCACCATACTGCCATGTTGTTTGTTCTAAACTCAGATTACCCCTTACAAGTGTCAAAATGCCACAGCTTCTCTCTAGTCTTTCCTCAAAGATTATAATGCTGATGCTAATGATTATCCTCCTGGCTCTTCTATGAATGATTCAATGTGAGACCCTGTCGTAGTGACCAGAATGTGACCTGATGATGAAGGGCGTTCGACAAGGTTCCGCATCGTAGGCTGGTTAGCAAGGTTAGATATATAGCATCCAGAGAGAGCTAGCCATTTGGATACGAAATTGGCTTGATGGTAAGAGACAGAGGGTAATGGTGGAGAGTTGGTTTTTGAACTGGAGGCCCATGACCAGCAGTGTGCTGCCAGGAACAGTGCTGAGTCCACTGTTGTCATTTATATAAATGATTTGGATTTGAATGTAAGAGGAATGGTTAGTGAATTTGCAGATGGCACCAAAATTGGTGGTGAAGTGAACAGTGAAGGAGTTTATCTCAGAGTACAATGGGACTCTGGTCAGTTGGGCTGTGGGTGGCACATGGACCTTAATTTTGATAAGTGTGAGGTGTTGCATTTTGGAAAGGCAAACAAGAGCAGGACTTATACACTTAATGATGGGGTCCTAGGATGTGTTGCCAAACAAATAGACCTTGGGGTGCAGGTTCACAGTTCCTTGAAGGTGGAGTCGCAGCTAAACAGGATAGTGAAGAAAGTGTTTACTACACCTGTGTTTATTGATCAGTGCATTGAGTATAGGAGTTGGGATGTCATGTTGCAGCTGTACAGGACATTGGTTAGGCACTTATGGAATACTGCATTCAATTCTGATCTCCCTCCTGTCAGAAAGATGTTCTTAAATTTGAAAGGGTTCAGAAAAGATTTACAGAGATGTTGTCAGGGTTGGACAATTTGAGCTATAGGGAGAGATTGGATAAGCTGCGCTGTTTTTCCTGGAACATCGGAGGCTGAGGGGTGACCTTATAGAAGTTTATAAAATCATGAGGGGCATGGATAGGGTGAATGGCCAAAGTATTTTTCTCAGGGTAAGAGAGTCCAAAACAAGGGGGCATGGGTTTTGAGATGAGAGGGGAAAGATTGAAAAGGGAAATAGGGATTAGGAAATAGGAAAACTTTTCACGCAGAAGATGGTGTGTATGGAATGAGCTGCCAGAAGAAGTGTGTAGGTTGGTACAATTACAACATTTAAAAGGTATCTGGATGAATATATGAACAGGAAGGGTTTAGAGCAATATGGGCCAAGTGCTGGCAATTTGGACTGGATTAATGTAGGATATCTGGTCGGCAGGGGTGAATTGGACCAAAGGTTTATTTCTGTGCTGTACAGTTCTATCATTCTGGCCAGAACGCTATACCAATATCATAGTTGGAGTTAAATCTTTCTATTTCTGATTTAGAAGCTCTTTGCAGTGGATAAATCTGGAAGAAGGACATGTTTAAAAAGCTGGTGCAGCCAACCAAACAGCAGAGTAAGTGCTACATGCTAGGATTATGTGGCACAGTCATCGAGTCCTTGCCTCCAGGCCAGAAGATCTGGATTCAAGTCCCACCTACCCTGAAGGTGTGTCATAGCATGTCTGAACAAGTTGATTAAAACAACTAACTGCTACGTGCTACACTTGATCCCTGGTCTGGAGTCTGGGTATATTAGATCATCCTTAATCTCTGTTTGAAAAAATAAATTACTATGGCGAAAAAGTAGGTAAACATTGGGTGAGAATAGGTTCAGGCTCAATTGTCCACAACCACAAACAAAAACAAAAATTGCTGGAAAATTTCAGACAGTCTGGCAGCATCTGTGGAGAGAAATCAGAGGTAATGTATCAAGTCGAGTGATCCTTCCTCAGAACTCAGTTCTGAGAAATAGTCATTTTATCTGAAACATTAAACTGTGATTTCTCTCAGTCAGAAGTCACATGACACCAGGTTATAGTCCAGGTTCTGGATTAGTGGTGCTGGAAGAGCACAGCAATTCAGGCAGCATCCGAGGACAGGCAAAATCGACGTTTCGGGCAAAAGCCCTTCATCAGGAATAAAGGCAGAGAGTTATTCCTGATGAAGGGCTTTTGCCCGAAACGTCGATTTTGCCTGTCCTCGGATGCTGCCTGAATTGCTGTGCTCTTCCAGCACCACTAATCCAGAATCTGGTTTCCAGCATCTGCAGTCATTGTTTTTACCTCTATAGTCCAGGTTCACCTGACAAAGAAATAACACTCCCAAAGCTTGTGATTTCAAATAAACCTATTGGACTATAACCTGATGTAATATGACTTCTAACTTGTTCCACCCTAGTCCAACACCAGGACCTCCACTTCCTGATTTCTCTCCACAGTTGCTGTCAGACTTGCTGAGCTTTTCCAGCAATTTCTGTTTTTGTTTCTGATTTACAGCATTTGCACATCTTTTGGTTTTAACTAGGCTCAATTATGTTATGTCCCCTGCTGAGTTAGCCTATGGCTCATGTTGAAAATGGTTACCTGAGGAGAGCTGAATTTTAAGCCAGCCACCAGCACCTTCAGGTAAAAGAGAAGAATGGAACAAAAATGAATCCCAGTGTATCAGATAACACATTTGTTTAAACAATGTCCATGAATCCACCATGCAGATCAGCTCATTGTTTAAACAGCACTCACACTCAATCAGTCCCACACTGGGGAATGGAAGACATCAATTAACAATTACTGAATACCACAGCAAATGCTGTGAGCCAATCAGCATTGCCAAATGGTGCAGAGGTCATGTTGAAACATTAAGGCAGACTAATTGTCAAGACATGTGTACTCAAGAAATAACAGTCATTATTTCTTCATGATGAGAAACACCCTCCATTCAGTATGAGGAGCTCGGCAGACCTTACGGTAATTGCAACTTTACCTCAGCAGCAATGATGCCACAATGTCTCTGTAATAATGATATGCTTTAGTTCCAACAGAAAGGCTTTGTTACCTAAGTGGACTCATAACAATTATATCCAATCAAATAATGGATGTGATCATTGTAACAAAATGATCTTTGTTATCCACTACTCACTACGGTGCCTCTCTCACCTGATAAATTCCTGGGTCTGAAATGGATAATTAATTCAAAGGTTTAGTACATAATTCCAAGAATTAAAATCCTGAGGTAATCTGACAAGACAAAGTACTTATGGTTATGCCTTATTACCTTTAATCACAGAAGAATCCTCCTGAATAAACAATAGCCTCCTTAATTTTAATCTCAATTGTTGATGCAGCAAATCTTTCACAAGAAGACATGAATGAAGGGCTCGAACTGATTTCAGCTGTTAGCGCAGGTATTCATCAAGATTGCTTAGATCCTCTGAAATAGTGCCCAGATATAACTCCTGCTGGAGGTTTTGTGATGCAGTGCCAGTGTATGTACCTCTGAGCCAGAAGGTCTGCATTTAAGTTCCTCCTCCTCCTCCTCCTGAGGTAGTTCAGAGCATGTCTGAACAGATTGATTAGAAAATATATCCACACAGAAGAAGACCATTCAGCCCACAATGCTAGTGTATGCTGATTGAAAGAGCTATTCAATTAGTTCTACTCCTGTCTCTTACGAGAAGGTGTAGTGATGGTGTAGTGGGAATGTCTCGGGACTAATAATGTTCTGGGGACAATGGTTTGCATCTCACATGGCAATTAACAAAAGGGAAAAAATAAATCCTGTCACTGGAGCTAAATCAATAAGGTCATGTTTCACTCTTTATCATTGTCCTCAGAACCATTCCAGAATAATTCACTTGGTTAATTGTTTTGAAGTTCACTGATTTTTAGTGTTTAAACAAACAAAGCTATTTTGTGCACAAATTCTGAGGTAAAGATCGCATCTTTTTATTTTTCCAGACTGAAATGGGAAAAGAATAGTTTTTAAAAACAAGAATCATTGAAGGATTATACCATTTTATAAAAGCAAGTAACCTGACTCATTGTAAGCACTCTTTACACAGCTGCTAGTTCAAGCAGTGGCAATTGGCTAGAGCCAAGGACTGTGTTCGAATAGAGGTTCAGCTAGCAACAAGTTATTGGTCTGTGGACTAGTGACTAGTTATCAATGACAAAGGCCCTCTGCTACCGGCAACTATGTGTTTGGTTCCCATGTGGTTGAACAGCTGGGGCTAGGAGTGAGATAGTGACAAGTCATCAACCTCCATAAGTTCAGAAGCTATCAGAGAAAAAAACATGTGAAGCCTAGAGAAAACCAATTCATTGTTCCTTCTGTGGTTGTCATAAGTTGTGACTTTTCATTAAAATGTCAGAGACCTTTATAAGTATGAACAAGCTACCTTTTGCCTCCAGCAAGCACGTAAAAAACATCTGCAGAAGATAGATCAAGAAACAACATTATGATCACGACATGAATCTCAGCAAATCATCTCACCAGTCCTTCCCACCATCCATAACACTTGTTTTTGTGTGTGTGTGTAGAGGGAGAGTTTATAAAGAGGTTAGACATTTAATCAGTTGCATTATATGCTGATAATTCATAATTGCTCACCTGTAACTAGATTCTATTTATTTATAGATATTTCCTAATCAATCTTTTCAGAAATATTATTGCAGGTGGAGCAGGTGGGACTTGAACTTGGGTCTCATGGCTCATTGGTAAGGACTCTACCACTGCACCACAAGACCCCAAAAAAATGGAGTTGGGGGTTTTGATTTTTTTTAATGTCACATGTACTCAAGTACAAAAGTACAGGAGTACAGTGAAAAGTGTATAATGTTGCCACACAAGGTGCCAACCGAGATACAGGTACCTAGTGTACAGAATCCTAAGAACAAGGGAGAAAGAACACAATTAAAAGTTAAACATTGCTGTAATTATAGTATAGCTTCAAACATGCGAAATAAGGTTACAAGTTACATATAACAGACTTGCTTAATTTTAAATAAAAAATAAAGAAATAAAGCTAAAAGTTCAAACATTACAGGCTTTCTTAAGTGCTGGGACCACACTTTGAGAAATCACCTCGAGACCAGAAGCCCAGGCTGAGGTCATGCTGGGCCGAGATACCACCACGTACTACTGAAAGACCACTATGCTGGGCCGAGAGACCGCAGCTCTGAGCCACTGAGAGATCGCCATGCTGGGCCGAGAGCCTGCCACTCCAGGCCAGGAAGTCACACCATCAGGCTGGGAGGCCACTTTGCCGAGTCTGCGCTGAGTCCGGAGGCTGGGAATCCATGGCTGGGAGAGAGGAAGGAAATGGACAGAACGGCTGAGCTCTGTCTGGAGAGCTCTACTCCCCTGCCATTGTGAAATTATATTTGAATTAAAACAGATTGCAAATGTTAGCAAAGTGCGAAGGTTGGGAATCAAACTGTTTGGAGGACAACTATGCTCACCACTACACCACCACCTCTTTATTTATTTATAATCAATAGCAATTTCTGTTAAGTACAGAAACCTGGTCCACGCTTTCTGTCATCCTGGGACTAGAAGACAGGGAAATTGGGGAATTCTGTATTCCTTTAAAAATCTAACCTGATGAAGGAGTGTTGCTCCGAAAGCTAGTGTGCTTCCAATTAAACCTGTTGGACTATAACCTGGTGTTGTGTGATTTTTAACTTTAAAAATCTAACGGTTGTGATGACCCTGGGGACTGATTTCCAGTGTGCTACCCCAGTGAGGTGTAACACTGAGATGAAGATGAGATAATCTATGTTGGAGGAGGAGGGAGTTGTCAACTGGGACACAGAGAGGTCCGTTTTTTAACTGGTGTCGTAAGATCATGAGCACCCCCAGAACAAGAGAAACTGTCAGATGGGGACCATGACATTCACCTGGGGAGCAGAATTCTAATTGTTTACATTATTTACCTCCAGTCGTAAGTGGAAAGGTTCCATGTAAGAACTAATAGCAGCTTTATTGACAATTAATTTCAGTATGTGACAAGACAATATCAGGTAAAACAGCCCGGACAGAAACTAAACCCTTTGGGCTGGATTCTAATGAAGGATCTGTTCAGGGCTGATATCAAGAAATGTGCACCACAAAGAGTGATTAAAAGCTAGAATAGTCTCGGCTGGAAACTCTGCAGTACTGTTAAAGTATTGTTTCTGATACAGGGTAGTGGGTCTACCTGAGGCTAAGGTAGATGGGAATCAATTACCACCTTGTAGTGGTTCTGCTGAATATTGCGATTTTCCACAAGTTCGCCATTCGCTACTGATGTGGAACTTCCAGTTCAGTTATTGCTGATTCTGAATGAGCAACCAGCGGCCTGACTATCTCTCTCGTTAGTAAGGAAAGTGTTAAAGTTCAGTGTTGGAAATGTTTCACTAGAACATTCCTGTCTAGGCCCTGCACTCTCATTGGTGGCAGTGTAATCCGGAGCCACGCTGAGCCAGCGATTTCTCTATAACCATCTTGTTTGTTTCATAGTGCAAAGCTCTATCTCCCTGAAATTGTATTTTCCATAGCACAAACAGGAAGTTCAAAGGTCGGATAATGAATGGGCTCTTGAACACTGTACACCTGAAATGAAATGCTCCTACTATTCCCTTTCTATCCTCTGGCTACATCTTCATTTATATGTATCTTGCCCCTTTAGCTGTGTGTCCTCTCTGTTTCCAAACTGCTGTCAGCGATGTTCCTTGTCTGCATGTCAAACAGACAACATTTCACTCTTTGTTAAAGAAAAGATCCAGGTGTAATCTCAGCCACGTCGACAGTGGATCAAATGAAAATATTATCTGGTAGCCAAAACCTGAGCACACCCCACTTTGTGCTGTTCCGCTGATCTTATTTCAGTCTGTTCCTGGAAAGAGTGCGAGCTTATACGTGGACCCCCTTCGAAATGCAGGGCACATTCAAAACCCTGCCACTATTCCGATCAAAGACTTACTCACATCCTGGACCCATTCTTCAGCATGGTGGCTCAGTCGTTAGCTCGGCTGCCTCGCAGCACCAGGAACCTGGATTCAATTCCATCCTTGGGTGACTGTCTGTGTGGAGTTTGTAAATTATCCCTGTGTCTGCATGGGCTTCCTCCCAAGATGTACAGGTTAGGTGGATTGACCATGCTAAGTTGCCCATAATGTCCAGGGATGTGCAGCCTAGGTGGATTAGCCATGGGGAAGGCAGGGATAGAGTTGGGAGGTGTGTCTGGGTGGGATGCTCTTGGGAGGGACAGTGTGGACTTGACGGACCTAATGGCCTGCTATAGGGATTCTATAAACAGTAGTTCCTTCTAGAATCCCCATTCTAAACCAATTGATTCCAAATTAGGGCCTTATTTAAAACTCTAGTTCAAAACCCTTCACTCTATTTTAAAGTTTGTCCAATTCTAATCCATCAGCTAAAACTTGGAGAATGAATATACAGGTCATACTAGAATTTTATGCATCATTAGCCAGTTTTACTGCTTTTCTTATTTTGGGACATTGTAAATCCATTCTTAGTTTGGGCACCATTTTATAGGAGAAAGTGAGGACTGCAGATGCTGGGGATCAGAGCACCATTTTATACCCTGGTCACTCTAACGTTTGGCCCTCTTATAGCTCCATTCCGCTATCTCACAAATCATCCCTGGTGTACATTTTCAACTTGGCATTTGCAAATCAAGTTGCTTCTTTGTGCTTTCTCTATTTCTCTAGTCTTTTTAAATAACAGCTCAGATTTTGCTTTACTTGCTTGCCTGTCATCCACTATTTCCGAATTGCTTTTTTCCTGGTTGGGATTCTTTGCAATAGGTGAAAGTGAGGACTGCAGATGCTGGAGATTAAAGTTGAGAGTGTGGTGCTGGAAAAGCACAGCAGATCAGGCAGCATCTGAGGAGCAGGAGAATCGACGTTTCAGGCAAAAGCTCTTCATCAGGATTCCTGATGAAGGGCTTTTGCCTGAAACGTCAATTTTCCCGTTCCTAGGTGATGGAGTTGATTTTTAAATCTGGGTGTGTCATTTGACTGGAAGAATTGCTGTTAATTACTGAGAGTAAAAATGTCAACAATTGAATGTGAGTTGGAATGGCAACCACTGTTCTTAATGTATTGCAGAGTTGCTGGGCGGTTACCAAACTCAGTCATAGAGTCCCTACAGTGTGGAAGCAGGCCATTCAACCCATCAAGTCAACACTGAGTCTCCAAAGAGCATCAACCCAGACCCACTGCCCTTTCCCCCCACCTCTGCCATGGCTAATCCACCTAGCCTGCACACTATGTTGAGAGATTGGACACTATGGGCAAGTTATCATGGCCAGTCCACCTAACCTGCACATCTTTGGACTGAGGGAGGAAACTGGAGCATGCCAATGCAGACACAGGGGAGAATGTACAAACTCCACACAGACAGTCACCTGAGGGTGGAATTGAACCCAGGTCCCTGGAGCTGTGAGGCAGCAGTGTTATCTACTGAACCATCGTTCCATTCCAGTCATGCTATCATCTTTGAAAACTGGGTTCCAAGCCATCAGAGTCCAGTTATAAACAATCCGTTCTACCACAACTAAAATGATCTTGCAGAGTTGTTCAAAAGTATGTGAGCACAGAATTGAAAACTTCCCATAGTTTATCACTAACTGGCTACCTCGCTCAGGCTACAATGATGGCTGGTGTAACACATGGGGTGGGGTCACTAGTCACAGGAAATCACATACCAGACATTCCAAAGTTGATCTGGAATCGTAACATGAGCAAGGAAATGGAAAAGCCCTTCCTCACTGGAGGCGTCAGACTACTGTTTCCTGAACATGAGTCTCCTGAAAATTGAGCGAAGTTTGCACGAAAGATTTGTGGAACACTGAACAACTGGTCAAGAGCAGATAAGATCCAGATTCACCTAGTATGATTTCACATGTTATCAATAGCTGTTGGGACAGTGTCTCGCTTAGTTGGTGTTGTGTGGCTGATTATTTGGGTAGTTAGTGAATGTCTTATAGCCTCAACGGGAGAAATCCAGTTGAGGTGATATAGAGTTAAAAATAAATCTCTCAGTTAATAATAAATCCAGCAACATCATGTTTTCATGGAACCTTTGCCGATCTTTCAAAGTATAAGTTGTTAGGTTTTAATTACAGCTATGAAATCAAAAGTAAACACTGCTGTGAGGGCGGTGGATGAGAAATATAAAAGACTTTTGTCGCAAGGAAAGGTAAGCCCTTCTTTCTCAAATGATACAGCAAAACTCGTTACTATATTAAAGGACAAAATTAAAAATGACACTACACTGGGTTATAGTCCAACAGGTTTATTAAAAAGTGCAAGCTTTTGGAGCACTGCTCCTTCATCAGAGAGTCATAGAGTCATAGAGATGTACAGCATGGAAACAGAC
>NC_057743.1:19859721-19964869 GCF_004010195.1 Chiloscyllium plagiosum | reverse complement strand
ACCACTTCCTCTGGCAGCTCATTCTATACACGTACCACCCTCTGTGTGAAAAAGTTTCCCCTTAGGTCTCTTTTATATCTTTTCCTTCGCATCCTAAACCTATGCCCTTTAGTTCTGGACTCCACCACCCCAGGGAAAAGACTTTGCCTGTTAACCCTCATAATTTTATAAACCTCTATAAAGGTCACCCCTCAGCGTCCGATGCTCCAGGGAGAACAGCCCCATCCTGTTCAGCCTCTCCCTATAGGTCAAGTCCTCCAACCCTGGCAACATCCTTGTAAATCTTTTCTGAACCCTTTCAAGTTTCAGGTAGCTAATCAGGCTGGATAAATATGAAACAGATTTTATATGTAAAAGATCAAAGTGTCATACAACTGATGCAATTTATTAGATGAGCCTAGATTGATGTTAAGTCTTTAATCACTTAGAATGGGGATGCAGGTTTGGATTGATTAATATGTAAATCCCAGAATTTCTTTTAAGTCACAGCCCTGAGATAGCTTCAGGTTTTATCATCTCCACATCATGTATTAAAGGATTCAGAGTTTCTCAAATTCTTTAGCTGGAAAAGAATGTCCCCTCGAGAGAATTCATTAAAAGCCAAAATTTTAATAAGTGAAATAAATACAGTATGTTCCAACTCCTGAAAGCGCATGTTTTGATAAGGACATAAGGAATCTGCAAAGGGATACTGATAAATTGAGCATGGGCAAAATCTTATCAGATAGAGTTCAATGTGGGAAAGTGTGAGGTAGGAGGAAGCACAAGGCAGATTATCATTTAAATGAAGACAGATTCTGAAAAGGTGCAGCACAGAGGCGTCAGGGTGTTCTTGTGCATGCAACACAAAATATTTGCATGTAGGTGCAGCAAGTAACTCGGAAGGCAAATGGCATTTTGGTCTTTATTGCTGAGGGGTTGGTGTTTAAAAATAGGGAAGTCTTGTTACAACTGTACAGTGTGTTGGGGAGGCCTTACCTGGAATGTTGAATACAGTTTTGATTTCTGTATTTTAAAAAAAGTACTGGCATTGGAGGCTATTTAAATGAGATTCACTAAGCTGATTTCTGCGATGAAGGAATTGATTTATCAAAAACAGCTGAAAAGGTTAGGCCTTAATTCATTAGAATTTAAAAGAATTAGCAGTGGCATGGTGGTTTAGTGGTTAGCACTGCTGCCTGAGGGTGCCAGGGATCTGGAAGTGATTCCACTGTCAGGTGACTGTGTGGAGTTTGCATGTTCTCCCCATGTCTGCGTGGGTTTCCTCCAGGTGCTCCAGTTTCCTCCCACAGTCCAAAGATGTGCAAGTTAGATGAATTGGCCATGCTACATTGGTAATGTCCAGGAATGCGCAGGGTAGGTGGATTGGTCATGGGGAATGTGGGGTTATGGGGATAGGGTGACGGGGCAGGTCTGGGTCAGATGTTCTTCGATAAGTAGATGTGGACTTGATAGGCCAAATGTCCTGCTTCCACACTGTAGGGATTCTTTGATCTTATTGAAACATACAAAATTCTGAAAGGGCTTGACAGGATAGATGTCTAAATCACCTATAATCACAGAAAGTCTGAGTGAGGTTAAAGAGATGGAACAGTTGCAGGAACAAGCTTCAGGTATTTTTCCATTTAGGGTGGTGACCAGAGCAATGGCTGATCAAAGTCCATCACCGGAAGTCCAAATAATAAGTCGATGTCAGAGTAAATTAAATTGTCTTTAGGTCTGGGGATAGTTAAAAGAAGAGTTTAATATGTCTTTAGTTAAGACTCAGAAAGCAGATGAAGTGTAAGGTAAATTAACATAAACTGAGGCTGAAAGAATATTGGAGTAGTATTATGTTAAAAATGTAGTTGCGATAAGGAAGTGGAAATATGCTCACAGACCTGGAGGTCTGTGAATGATGGCTGTTCATCGGGTAATGGTACTGCTGACATGTCGTAAGGAAGTATTGCAGGTAGGGACACAAAATTCCTATGGCAGGAAATGTAGGAATATAGAAAATTCAAATATCAATGAATAGGCATTTTAACTAGCCAAAACATCACAAAGATATAGTACAACTCTGGTAGTGTGGAAATCTCAAATATTTCAGGAAATTGTAAGTAATTTGGATATAAAACAATGAAGTCTACCATTAATTAGCCACAAACATGGGGAGCTTTGGAAAGATCTCTTCAGACTCTGAAGACAAAGGTTGATTTTGTCTTGTTATTTGATATCACCGTTCCTCAAATGAATTTACTGGGTTTAGTCCATTTGAATTGATCTATGCTCATGAGACAGAAGATCTGTTAAAATTGATCAAGGACATGTTTTTAGGACAAAAAGAGAAATCCTCATTGTTAGACTATGACAGATTAGAACTCCAAAGTACTAGGACATTTTAAACTTCGAATTCCCAAATGTTTTATCTAAAAGTGGACTGCTAAAGATAACAACCAAAAAAAATCAGAAGTAAGTTTAGTTCTGTTTGACAAAGTCCTGTAAGGGAACCCAGGAATGCTGCATGTATAGAACATCAGGGGAACCAGAGAGAAATCTAATAGAAAAGAACAATAAGTGAGTTGGTATTTCCCTCTGTCAATAGAAAGCCTCCTCTTGCAGAGATGTTTTCTGTTTTACTATTCCAGGAATGTACAAAAAATGGGGTTGAAAACTACCGCAAACCTGGTCTATATATGTTAGTTGGAGTAGGTGAGCGAGTAGAGAAGCTGTGGTAGAGAATTGAGATTCATGTATATTAATCTGGGTTTGAGTACTGGTATGTAGCAAACATTACAGTTGAGAGATCACCCCTGCATTGCAGATAAAAGTAATCTTTCACTCTGCATGCTAGGAGCTAATCAGCCAGCAAGCCAGTTAGAAGGAGAATGGGAAGAGGGACCATCAAGCTCTGAGCACAAGCAAGTAACCATTGTTAAAAGGAAATGGAACAAAAGAATTTCAAATGACTGAAAAGCCAAAGTTCCTAATATCAACTGTTCATTGCACAGTCTACTCTTCATGAACAATCCCGTGAGACTGATCCAATCATCTTTGATTGTTTTGGACTCACTTGTTTCTAATCTGCCTATATATTTGTTGGCATGTTAATATTTCCTTTTGCATTAGCTAATAAACTCACTATTTTGTTAACTTAAATAAATCTGGTTAAACTGGCTCCATTTAAAACATAAATTTGTTTGGTCTGGGAGAAAAGCATCTACAAGGGAGGGATCCTTCTTAAATTTAACTTGCTGCAACCAAGCAAGGGGTCGGGTGAATAAAGAACGGGAGGCAGTTGTTCCCTCCTCACCAGGAGCTTAACTGTTTGCAGTATGCAGGGGAAATGAGAATACCTTGGAGAACCTCTGATCTGGGAATTAACAATTATACATCAATATTCTAGAGAGACTCATAGGAGCACGTAAAATAGCACAGGAGCATGAAAAAATAATCACAGGCAACAAAGGAAAATGGGTAAAAACAAGGGCTGCAGATGTTGGAAACCAGATTCAAGATTAGAGTGGTGCTGGAAAAGCACAGCAGTTCAGGCAGCATCCGAGGAGCAGGAAAATTGACAGTTCAGGCAAGAGCCCTTCATCAGGAAAAATGGGCCGACAAACATGCTATAACTGGAATATTTCAAACCGGATTGAAGTCTTAGTGTTATTACCTTTACGAGGCAAATCTGTGAAGGTGAGATTTGGTGATCCATACAAGGTAATTTAAAAGATTAGTAAAGTGTTTTACCTGTATTCCAGAGGAATTGAAATCAGTATTATCAAATTTATGTTATTGTAAAGAGGAAGATATGAAAGAGAAAGTATGTCAGGTTGTAGTAGAGACTGTGAGAATGAGTAGCAGAAGGGGTAGATAGTTCACAAAGTGAACCTCCTGTAATCTGACTAGCCATTACAGAAATACTGAGACAACTGGCCATTCTACTTTTGTACTAGTAGAAGGAATCGCCTAGGAAGATCTAGTACAATTTAAATACCCCTCCAAGCCACTCAGAATCCTAACTTGGAAATATATCACTGTTCCTTCACTGTCACTAGGTCAAAATCTTGGAATTCCCTTCGTAATGGCACTGTGGGTCAACCCACAGCAGGTGGACTGCAGCCATTTAAGAAGGCAGCTCACCACCACCTTCTCAAGGGCAACTAGGGATGGGCAATAAATGCTGGCCCAGCCAGTGATGCCCACATCCCACAAATTAATGGAAAAACCTTGAAAATTAATGGAAATCTGCAGAGAAACAACAGATATATAGGTATGATGTTAATGTAGGGAAATCAGTACCAATAAAACAACAAGCTTATAAGACCATAAGACCATAAGACATAGGAGCGGAAGTAAGGCGATTCGACCCATCGAGTCCACTCCGCCATTCAATCATGGCGGATGGGCATTTCAACTCCACTTACCCGCATTCTCCCTGTAGCCCTTAATTCCTTGTGACATCAATAATTTATCAATTTCTGCCTTGAAGACATTTCGCGTCCCAGCCTCCACTGCACTCTGCAGCAATGAATTCCACTGGCCCACCACTCTCTGGCTGAAGAAATGTCTCTGCATTTCTGTTCTGAATTTACCCCCTCTAATTCTAAGGCTGTGTCCATGGGTCCTAGTCTCCTCGCCTAACGGAAACAATTTCCTAGCGTCCACCCTCTCCAAGCCATGTATTATCTTGTAAGTTTCTATTAGATCTCCCCTTAATCTTCTAAACTCCAATGAATACAATCCCAGGATCCTCAGCCGTTCCTTATAATTTAAACTCAGAGAAAAAACAAGTTCATGTGAAATGGAGATTCAATACATTGTTAGAAAATCATTTGACTGAATTGAGCCAAAGCTGCTGAAGTTCACCTGAGGTGTTTATTCGCAGATCAGATTAGATTAGATTAGATTACTTACAGTGTGGAGACAGGCCCTTCAGTCCAACAAGTCCACACTGACCCGCCGAAGTGCAACCCACCCAGACCCATTCCCCTACATTTACCCCTGCACCTAACACTGTGGGCAATTTAGTATGGCCAATTCACTTAACCTGCACATTTTGGACTGTGGGAGGAAACCGGAGCACCCGGAGGAAACCCACGCAGACACGGGGAAAATGTGCAAACTCCATGGAGGGACTAGATTCTGAATAGATGACAAGAAAGCAAACACAACAACAAAAACAATTTCATGTTCAATTCTGCGATTAAAAGATTGTATTAAAAGATTGTGCTTTGTAAGTTACTATGATTCATCTATTAACTACAAGATTACAAGATGGCAGCCACAGCAGGAAATGAAATGTTTGAGCTCTGTGCCCATATGCTTCTGATCAGAGGGGTCCAACAGAGATCATTGCTGGGACTGCAATTGTTTACAAATTACATTAGAGACTGGGAGGAAGGGAGCAAATGTATCATAGCTAAATTTGTAAACAACACAAAAAGAGGTGGAAAGGCAAATTGTGAAGGAGATGCAGACAGATTAAAGCAAGATAGCGATATGTTACATAAGTGGACAAAAGAATTGGCAAATGAGTGTAATGTGGAAAGGACAATAAAAGATCAGAGTACTCTCTAAATGGAGAAAAACTGCAGA
This sequence comes from Chiloscyllium plagiosum, assembly GCF_004010195.1. NCBI lineage: Eukaryota > Metazoa > Chordata > Chondrichthyes > Orectolobiformes > Hemiscylliidae > Chiloscyllium > Chiloscyllium plagiosum. The sequence continues at coordinate 19,959,292 of NC_057743.1, read as the reverse complement.
AAGCTGCAACACAAAGGGACATTGAGATACTGTGCTTGAAACACAGAAAACTAGTGCGCAAATGCAACAGGTAATCAGGAAGGCTAATGGAATGTTAGCCTTTATTTCAAGGGGGTTGGAGTTTAAGAGTAAGGAAGTCTGACTGCAACTGTATGAGATGCTGGTGAGATCACAGCTGGTTTACTGTGAGCAGTTTTGGTCCCCTTATGGAAGGAAAGATATTGTTTCATCCGAGGCAGTTCAGAAAAGGTTCACTGGGATGATCCCCTGTATGGAAGGATTGTCTTTTGAGCAAATGTTGAACAGACTGGGGGGTCTCCTCACTGGGGTTTAGAAGAATGAGAGGTAATCTCATTGAGATATATAGCATTCTTAAGGTTTTAGCAGGGTAAATGCTGAGAGGATGTTTCCCCTCATGGGGAGAGTCTAGGACCAGAGGACATTGTCTCAGAATAAAGGAGGAACCAATTTAAGACTGAGATGAGGAGGAATTTCTTCCCTTAGAGGATTGAGATTCTCTGGAACTCCTTACCACAGAGAGCTGCTAGTCAGAGACCTAGCATATGTTTAAGACTTAAAAAGATAGATTATTGATCAGTCAAGGGTAATGGCAAAAGGGCAGGATAGTGGCCGTGAGAAATGTTGGATCAACAAAGGTCCTATTGAATGTTGGAGTAGGCTGAAGGGGCTTTTCCAGTTGCTATTTCTTATGGCCTGAGATAGACAGATTTCTAATTATTAAAGGAATAATTGATTATGGGAACATGGCAGGAAAATGGATTTGTGGATGATCAGATTAGCCATATTGTAATTGAATGGCCTGGACTCAATAGGCTGAATGGCCTACTTCTGTTCCAATGTCTTATGGGCTTGTTCCCATCAGAATCCTGGCAACTTCTAGTTCTGATTCCAATCTGTTGGTTATTTTAGCCTCTTGCTAACTCTGATGCCAATATTTATGTGTTTACATAAGCAGCAAAAATATCAAGTACAAAGCACTTCCCTGGACTCAGATGTTTTGCCATTTAATGGCAGATTTCCAAAGTTGTTTAGAAATAGCATTTACCTAGCAACAAAAAAGCCGTTCAGTGAGATATTTAATAAACGCCCTATAGGGGCAGAGGAATTTGAACTTATTGGAAACCTCTCTGCCTGTGTTTTGAGTGATTCACCCCACCTAGAGATAAAGCTGTTGACTGAGAAACGCGGTCTATTAAAAGATCAATTAAACTAAACGTTTGAGCTTTTCAAAGAAGTCAGAAGCTTGCGGGAATTGGAGCTGCCTATAAACCGGAGGCTCTGCTGCTTCTGTCTTAACTCACAGCAAGTCTTACTCCCCTATAAACCATTGTAATCACTGACCTATGTTAGCTCCCAGTCAGAAACACCTTGATTTTAAGCATGTTAGCATTGCTTTCAAATTTCTCTATGGGATTAATCCTCTCTATGTCTGTAATCTCCTCCAGCACACAATCTTCTGAGATAGCAGCATTCCTACAATTACAGCCTCTTGTGAGGTCGTGCCTATAGCCTCCAAACTCTGGAATTCCTCCCTACACCTCTCTGCATCTGTAACTCAATTTCCTCCTTTGTGTAAGGGGCTCCTTAACCTACAGAATCATAGAATTGTTATCATATAGGAGGGATTCTGCAGCCCATTGTGACTGCACCTGCTTACTGAGCATTTTTACTTAGTGCCAATCTCCTCCTTGTAACCATGCACGTTGTTTCTGTTTAAGTAATATCTAAAGCCCTCTTGGATATCTCAGTAGAACCTGCCACCACCACACTTCTAGGCAGTGCATTCCAGAGCTAACTACTCACTGTGTGAAAAAGGATTCTTTCTCATTGCACATTTGCTTGTTTTGCAAAATATTTTAAACTGCATCCTCTAATGCTTGATCCTTCATGACTGCTCCCTGTCTACATTGTCCAGACCCTTCATAATTTTGAAAACCTCTACCAAATCTGCTCTTAGCCAACTCCTCTCCAAGGAAAACAGTCTTGATTTTCCCAATGCATCCACACCTTCCCATGATGTGGTGTCCTGAACTGCACCTCTGTGAGCGAACTCTTGTCATCAGATACGGTATCTTCTTATGGGAAATAAAAACAGATTTGAAATTCCGTGTCCAATTTGACTCTCTTTCAGGGTGCAACTTCTGAATCTACGGAACTTTGCTTTTAGATCTCCTGGGCAATGTGGGTCTGGGGAGTAGTGAGGCCTTGTAAAAGTTGAAGGAGGAGGTGTCTGATGGCAGTGGCATCAATGCCAGGACGAGGTGGATGTGGCTTCACCGCAGCCCGAGCTCTCCCGGCCAGTGAGGAGCCGGTCCCAAGCTTCATGCCCCTGTCCAGACCCACAGGCTAAGCTGAGGCTCCAGGATTGCAGCTAGGCCCGGCTACCAGACGGCAGCAAGTTTGGTATCGACAGTGGTTGCTGCATCTGTGAGGTCGGCCCAGTGTGAATCCATGGCACCAGAGAGTGGTGACATTTTGTTCCAGCACAGTTATAGCAGTGCCATCAATGTGGCCACATGGATTCAAGGCATCGTGGTGAAGGAGCCTGGACCCAGGCTCATGGCTGGCCTAGAAGTGGGACCTATTGCAAAGACCCGCCTCACTTTATTGAGATAAAGCTATAAGATGACCTTTATTGTTTTATTTTTCTGGCTTTGTACTCTGTTTTTTGGTTTATTTTCTGTCTTTTAAAATGACGCCGGAGACTGGCGACACTAAACAATACTTCACTGTATTTGTAGTAAATACACATGACAATAAATGAACGAAATAATGTAACTTGGGACCATACTTTGTTTTGTATTGCTCTTGTGAAGCACCTTGGGATGTTTCATGACATTACATGCACAATATAAATGTAAGTTGATGCAATGTCACGTATTTGAAAAAATAATTTCTGAAAAGTGGGGAACAAATTCAAAATAGGTGACAGCATATTGAGGCAATCCTCAGTTTAAATAAGACTTCCAGGAGATATTTATACCCTGGTCAGGCAGATATATGAGGAGCCGCGGAGTTACCCCCTGGGCTTGGGATAATATTTATCCCTCAGTCAACAGTCTTAAAAGACAGATTGTTTGGATATTAGCAAGTAGTTGTTTGTCCAAGGTGTAGTCCAGTTAGTGATCACGGTTCCTACATTACAAACAGTGATTACACTTCAAAAAAACTTCATGGGCTGTCAAAACCTGTGTCTAACAGTCATGCAAATTACCAAGTAAAGGCAAATATTTATTTCTTCCTGTATTGACCATGAACATTGTTTCAGAAACTCACATGTTTGGCAAAGCATGTCCTTTTGCAACTGCATTATGCTTTCCTTAAAAAAATATACTTGCTCTTCTTCCAATGTTATCCTTTCCTGAAAGGATTGAATCATGGTGGTTGTATAGATTCATTAACCCAGTTGTCTTTTAGTGTACAGGAGAGTCAATGCATTTTATAATGTGGCCCTGATCTGATGACCTGGCATTTGGTGCAAGCCACATTCATCAGATACTAATAAACAGAAAAAGGATGATAAATTGTATGGGAGCTCCATATAGTTAGACATATTGGACTATACACAAATAATTAAATCACCAGTAAATCCAATAGGAAATTCAAGTGGAATATCTGTATGCAAGGATCGTTTAGAATGTGGAACTCACTACCAAGTCGTGGTCTGACTTTCTTTTGTACTAAAAAACAACTAGTGTTGGTGAAACTGTAGCACCACCTGGATTCAGTACTCTTAGGAAAGGATAATATTGGAGGAAAACACACATATTTATATTTTTAAGAAAAGCAGAGTGTAGTTGCAAATAGACAGGGAGCAGTCAAAATAAGGAGATACATTGAGAAGGCAACAGATAGGGGAATATAAAACTAGAGGGCATACGTTTAAGGTGAGAGGGGTCCAGAGGGCAATTTTTTCACGCAGAGGTTGGTGAGCTTCTGGAACGAGCTACCAGTGGTAATGGTGGAGGCGAGTGCAATTTTGTCATTTAAGAAACTTTTGAACAGGTACATGGATGGGATAGATATGGAGATTTATGAACCAAACACAGGCACATGGGACTAGTTGAATTGTGAAAACTGGGCAGCATGGACAATTTGGGTCGAAGGGCCTGTTTTCATGCTGTAAACCTCTATGACTCTATGACGTGAGGAAGAGAGAATCAAGGGTTATACTGATAAGGGTGAGATGAAGAAAGGAGAGGGGATGCTCACTCATGGCTTGACCACTGGCATGGACTAAATGGGTTAAATGACCCTTTGCTGTTAATTTTATGTAATTATATATAAATTCGATCAATGGACACATTTCCATGATACCAATTGGTTTTAAATGGTCTTCTGAAGATTGATTTTCTAACTCTGACGCCAAACTCCTTACATACACCAAAGCCTTGTTTACATATCTTCCCCATACTCACTGACCTACCCAGTTTGTCAGTTAAATAGCACCTGGATATTTAATACTTTTATCCTTCTTTCAAATCATCCACGCCCTCACCCTACCCTATCTATTCTTGTCAGCGCCATAACACTCCAAGATATCTGTGAACATTGAATTCTGATCCTTTTAGCATTTCCAATAAGAATCACTCTGCCATATGTGGCTGTGCCTTCTGCTACCCACACTCCTAAACTCTGGAATTCTTTTCTGGATAGCATGGTGCCACAGTGTTTAGCACTGCTGCCTCACAGTGCCAGAGACCTAGGTTCAATTCCTGCCTCAGGTGACTGACTGTGTGGAGTTTGCACATTCTCCCCGGGTTTGCTCTGGTTTCCTCCCACAGTTCCAAAAAATGTGCAGGTTAGGTGAATTGGCCATGCTCAATTGCCCGTGGTGTTAGGTGTAGGGGATTGGGACAGGGTGGGTTGTGGGTCGGTGTGGACTTGTTGGGCCGAAGAGCCTGTTTCCACACTGTAAGGAACCTAATCTTAACTCCCTTATTTTCCTTTAATATGCTGGTTAAAGCCCACCACTTTGCCCCAGCCTTTGTTGTTGTTGTTGTTATCATTATATGCATTCAGTACATTCAACACACAGACATATCAGATTAAAAAAAAACAGGTTCAGTTTCTGTTGATGGACACTCTCACAGAAGTCTAAATATGCCAATTGTTATGATACTTCTTTGGCAGACGATTAATTATGTCATTCTGTTCTCACCAGCACAGATATTGGAATGTAACCTTTGGGCGGTTTTAAGGATTGATCTTGCATTGGAGAAATTCACAACACTTGGGTCTTGACAACAATCTGGGTGCCCTGGGCTTCTCTGGTTCCAACATAAATAGTGGCAAAGTAAACCAAAGAAATCAGTGACTCTTTCTGACTGCATTCAGGCTCGAAGCCAGGCTGTGGGGTCAGCGTGAGCAGCTTGATCTCATCCTGGCACCTCTACCTTTCTCCCCACAGTGTTCTGATTGTTAAAGCTTCGGTCACCAGGATGAAGCCTCACCAAACCCAACTTTAAGCAGGATTCCTGTCTGTACAGGCTGGGTGAAAATGTTCTGCCCATCATCCAGGTGACATCCCTGCTCTACTGCCTCACTCAACTGGCACATCTTCATGGTTAAGTCTGACAATCCCAGTAGATAGCCAAAGAGTGTGGTGCTGGAAAAGCACAGCAAGTCAGACAGCATCTAAGGAGTAGGAGAGGTGACATTCCAGGCATAAGACCATCATCATTCCTGATGAACGCCTTATGCCCGAAACGTCGCCTCTCCTGCTCCACGGACGCTGCCTGACCTGCTGTGCTTTTCCAGCACCACACTTTTTGACTCTGATCCCCAGCATCTGCAGTGCTCACTTTCTCCTAGTCTCAGTAAATAGTTGTTTATGCCAAGGTAGCACTGCTCTCTTCATTAATCTACCTACTTTACAATGCAAGATGCCTCCACTATCAGCAGCTACCATCAGAAAGATAACATCTGTGTTAATTGTGCTGAGTTTGAACGCATTCTCTGGCATGTTGTGTGTGTGTTTCAAATTACAGCGGCTTGTCTTTTTTTGTAGTGATCTCCATGGTTACCATGCAAATGTACCTGCTTTAATCTGTGCGTGGGCACCCCATCATCAGCCAGTATTGGTATATCTTCCAGTTACTTTTCATTACTGCTTTCAGCAAATGTCTAAGGGTGCACACAGATATCCAATTGCAAATGTATTACATCAGCTGCAATTGATCAGTACAGCACCTCGGGCTGGGGCAGAGTCATTCAGGATTGCTGCCACTAATTCCTCTCTCTCATGGGAAATGAATGTGTACAAATGACAGGTGAGGGCAGGGTCAGTCCTGGCTGAGGGTCAACCAGCAAAACATCGATCTCTGCCTGACCTCACCCAAGATAAACCGCACTTTAATGGAATCTTACCTCAGAACTGTTTGTCCTGCAGTGACATAGAGAGAAAAAAAAACAACAGAAAGTTGACGGGAAGAGACATATAAATATGATTTTTTATCTGTGCTCCTCTAGTGTCCTGTGCACCCATCACTGTTGGGATTCGTAGCAGTGTGTCTGGAATTGCTTCCTTTAATCTCTCCACCTCTCCCTCTCTTTCCTCCTTTAAGGCACTCCCTAAAGCTTCTCCTATTTGGCCAAATGTTTGATCCTCTGACCAAATTTAGCTTTGTAATGTTCCTGTGAAGCACCTTGGGATGTTTTATTTTGGTTAAAGGTGTAATATATTTAATGTTGCTATTTTTAAGATAAATTTGAATAGAACCTTGAAACTAAATTGTACACGTTTGCAGCCCCTGACTTTGGTTGTTGGAGAATGGAGGCTGTGCACTACACATAAAGAGAGAAGCGAATCAGAGAATGATTTAGCTCCTGTTCCCTTGGAGACCAGTTTCAGCAGCTGAAGCACACACTTTGAAAGAGAATGTGTTCCTCTCCCTGGTTAGAGATTAATGCCCATTTTCGAAGGGCCAAGTTGAGGGTCTTGTCCCTGACCATCTCTCCTGGAGTTTTGCTCCAGCCTTTGGTCCAACCTGAGAGGATTTGGAAACAAAATCTGGATCATGTTGAGAGACTGCAAATTAGGCTTGAGATTCAGCTTCTGAGAGAAACTTAACAGAGCAGATTTGCGTATTTTACCAAACACGTTAAGGAACAGTATACAGTAGAACCCCTGTATCCACAGATTCAGTTATCTGCAGTTTACCACGGCCTAAAAATATTACATGGAATATGCCAGAAGTAATTCCGGGAGGCTGTTGGAGAGGTAGATTTCCCATTCAAATGATAAGGTTTGCTACTATTTGTGGTTTCGGGCATCTGTGGTAGGCCTTGGAACATATCACCCGCGGATACGGGAGTGGGGTGGTTGGTGGGGGACACGTGTATTCATATCTCTGCTGCTAAAAGGGCAGCGTACAGGTATATAAGGGACGGTATATAATCTACCCATTCAATTGAATGGACAAGATAACTAATAACTGTGTTGTTGAAGAGGCACTATAAGTTGTACTACACTGTACTATTATTAAATACTTCCTGATGTCACTGAAAAATGCAATTAATAATTTTTTTTAAAACGTAAACTACAATCAACTCCTGAGCAAGAGTCAGTCTCCCACAAGCCTTCAGGGATATCTGCTCATAATACTGGCAAACAGTTGATGCATTGGACAGTGACTGATATATGAGGACTAGTTGGCTTTGGTACAAAAACAATGTTTCTACTGGCTCGGAAAAGGAATGGAAGTTGGTCAATCTGCAATACAATGAATGAGTCGATTAGTTCCTGCAAAATATAGTTCTTAACCTCAAAGTGAAACTGGCCAACAGTGACTCCTGCAGCATGTATAATAGATGTCAAGATGGTTTTGTTTTGTTACATTCACTGCTCCCACCCATTGGTTGTCCAAGAAAATTTGCCATACTTTAGAAAGTTTACTTGGCAACACATTACCAGGCTTGTTTGTTTTTCATGAAAATATATGATAAAAATACAAATTACAATCATCTAGTAATTGTCATACAATGTCTTACAATGTTGGTCTTTCAACGTGAATAGGTTTTGCAAACCCTGTCTGAACCTGACCTGATTTAAAGTGAACCCGCCCCCTCAGTGTTTGAGTTCTGAGGTGTGCAGTATTGCAGCCTGCAGGTATCTTTTGAACTTTGCCATAAAGGGAGATGATCGTTCCCTCTCTGTATTTACCTTGAGGTATTGAGCAAGGTCGAGGAACTGACACTGATAACCAAGACACGATCAGATCTGAGTCAGCACATTGATGAGACTACTGATGCATTGAGTCAGCGTGGCCTTAAAATTTTTGCTTCTAAGCCAGTCCCAACAAGACCATTCTTCACCTGGAAAGTCCTGAAATCATTATCTCTCAAATTACTGGAACCTCCCAGTTATTTTTTGCTGAGTCAGTTCGCACCTTCCTGCATTCCTTCCCTTCTGTGGACTTTAAAAGGATTGGGATGGAAAAAGAGCAGATTTCCAGCAGAAGGATGAAATGGCTCCATCCTCACTCTGTCTTCATCGTGAAGGTGGGTTCAGGAGGTCCAACTCTTTGCCATCCTGCCTCCCAGGCCCCAGTTGATTTTCTCAACTGAATGATTCCTTCTGCTGGCTTTAGGCTGGGATTCTGTTGGTCTTGCCCCATTGCACAATAGACAGGGTCCAGGCTGGGGAGAACAACACAGGGTATTCCAGTTCCTCACCTGCTCCTTTAATAAATATGTTCAGAAGGAACTTGCACTGAAAGCCGTGAATAGATTCAGCCTGGGGAGATTGTTCTATTATTAAGACAACACATTACTGTACATCTTCCACTTGATATGGTAAACAAAACCTTCACACTTGCATTACTCTCTGTATTTTATCCCCACCTTTGCTGATGTTTGGGTTCCACGGTCCCAGCCCCACTCAGATATTTCACCCAAGAGTCCATTTGCCAAGTGTGCAGCCAGGCAATGAGGTTCTACATAGAAAGTTTCATTTGGAAATCAAGTTAAGGAATAGCTTGGCTCTGGAGATATGGCATTAAACCCAGTCTTTTCCTCACCCACCATCCAAAGCTTGTGCTGTCAAGAATGTGATGGAGCTTCACTTTAAGAGGTTACTTTGTCCTCGTGGTTTTATTTAAAGAGAGAGATTGAAGGAGAGGTGACAAGCTGGTTAGTTTAAGATCACTTGAGTGAACAGCTTCGGAGGCCTTGGGGATTTTTTAACAACCTGGATGGATGTGGCCAGGTCTCATAGACCAGGATTTCTGAGTTTTAGTATTTCAGTAGCATCAGAAGCTATTGAGGGTCTCAACAGAGTTGGAAGCCTCAGTGAATGTCTTCTTGCTGCTACACTCACTGAATTTTCTCTTGATGTTTTTTCCCTCGTGGATTGGAGAACTACGTATGAGAATCAGTGTCTGAATTTTACTTTTTATGGGATGTTACTATATTGGACAGTTAATTAGTAATAGTTATGATATTCATTATTCTGTTAAGTTTTCCAATAGTGTTAAGTTATTCTAAATTTCTCTTTCTTTGGCTGTGTTTTAACTACAGGTCATTCTGCTGTAATGTGTGTTTTGTTAATGCGAATGCACTATAACGCAATTGACAAATTGTGGACATTTTTTCTATAGCGCAAACTTTTAAAGCGTGTATTGGTTATAATGTGATTCTGGCCCCATTCGTTTAAATGCTGCTGCTATTACATAATTTTCTTGGAACATGGGATTGCACGAAAATGGAACAATCGCGTTACCGCAGAACTGACTGTACGGTGTTCAATTAATTTACATTTTGTTTCATGTTCAGTACTTTGACCAGTTGCATTGCATCTGGAACAGACACATTACATTTTCCTTTAAAATAAAACAAATTAGGGTCTAGGCTATCTCCTAAAATATTTTGAGAGGATCTGGTCTGGTCCAAAACAAGCAGGGAACTTTGATAAAGGTCAGGGCCAAAACTCCTAGCTGAACTTTCCCACTCTTTCCAAATGAAAGGATACTGAAACCAACTTAGGGCCTGAGTGAAATCAAGTAGTTCAGCAAAGAATCTGTGGATTTTGAACTCAGTGGCTTCTACAACACTATTTCCCAAACTCACTGCCTGGAGCAGCAGGTACAAGATAACACATCACCTCTGAGTTTCACATCACTCAGCTTGGACATATATCACTGTGGCTACATGGTAACTGTGTCAAAATTCTGAACTTTTTATCTAATGGCACTGTGGGAGTCCTCCACCACAAGACTGCAGTAGTTCATGAAACAAGCTGCGCACCACTTTCTCAGGGACAATAAGGGATGGGATGGGCAATGAATGTTGAGTTTTCAAAAAACACAGATCCCTAGAATGATTTATTTTTGGAAAATAATTAGGAGTATTACCATATTAAAGGTGATTTATTAATGTGTTACCTTTTATTAAAGTCTTGAAATCTCAGTTTAGTACGTGCACCTTAGTGGGGGATAGTTAGCTCAGATGACTAGCTTGTAATGCAGAGAGATAATGACAGCATGGTTTAAACTCCACCCCCCGCTGAGATTACAGTGAAAGCGCCCCCCCCCTTCTCAAGCTCTTCCCAAGCTTGAGGCATGGAGACCCTCAGGTTAAACACCAATCTCTCCCTTTAATGAGGGAGTGGAACTGTGGTGGATACATCCCCACAACCTGATCAGGTGTACCCTAGAACTCTGTGGGAAGCTACAGTGGTGATTGCTGGGCCCCTTGCTGAGATATTTATATCATCGATTGTCACAGGTGAGATGCCAGAAGACTGGAGGGTGGGCAACGTGGTGCCACTATTTAAGAAAGGTAGTAAGGAAAAGCCAGGGCATTATAGACCAATGAGCCTGACATTGGTGGGGTGGGCAATGGTTGGAGGGAATCCTGAAGGACAGGATTTACATGTATTTGGAAAGGCAAGGACTGATTAGGCATAGTCAACATGGCTTTGTGCGTGGGAATTCATGTCTCACTAACTTGATTGAGTTTTTTGAAGAAGTAACAAAGAGGATTGATGAGGGCAAAGCAGGGAACGTGATCTATATGGAATTCAGTAAGGCATTTCACAAGTTTCCTCATGCTACAATAGACTGGTTAGCAAGGTTAGATCTCATGGAATACACAGAGAACTAGCCATGTAGATAAAGAACTGGCCTGAAGTTAGAAGACAGAGGGTGGTGGTAGCGGGTTGCTTTTCAGACCGGAGGCCTGGGACCAGTGGTGTGCCACAAGGATCAGTACTGTGTCCATTACTTTTCATCATTTATATAAATGATTTAGATTTGAACATAGAAGGTATAGTTAAGACGTTTGCAGATGACACCAAAATTGGAGGTATGAGGACAGAAAAGAAGGTTACCTCAGATTACAACGGGATCTTGTTCAGATGGGCCAATGAGCCGAGGAGTAGGCAGATGGAGTTTAATTTAGATAAATGCGAACTGCTGCATTTTGGGAAAGCAAATCTTAACAGGACTTATACACTTAATGGTAAGGTCCTAGGGAGTGTTGCTGAACAAAGAGACCTTGGAGTGCAGGTTCATAGCTCCTTGAAAATAGAGTCACAGGTAGATAGGATAGTGAAAAAGGCATTTGGTATGCTTTCCTTTATTGGTCAAGAGTATTGAGTACAGGAGTTGGGAGGTCATGTTGCAGCTGTACAGGACATTGGTTAGGCCACTGTTAGAATATTGCATGCAATTCTGATCTCCCTTCTATAGGAAGGATGTTGTAAAACTTGAAAGGGTTCAGAAAAGATTTTCAAGGATGTTTCCAGGGTTGGAGGATTTGAGCTATAGCGAGAGGCTGAATAGGCTGGCGCTGTTTTCACTGGAAACTGAGTGGCTGATTGGTGACCTTATAGAGGTTTATAAAATTATGAGGGGCATGGATAGGGTAAATTGATAAGGTCTTTTCCTGGGGTGGGGGAGTCCAGAACTAGAGGGCATAGGTTTAGGATGAGAGGGGAAAGATATAAAAGAGAGCTAAGAGGCAACTTTTTTACATAGAGGGTAGTGTGTATGGAATGAGCTGCCAGAAGAAGTGATGGAAGCTGGTACAATTACAACATTTAAAAGTCTATCTGGGATTATATGAATAGGAAGAGTTTAGAGGGATATGGGCTAAATGCTCGCAAATGGGACTAGATTAGGTTAGGATATCTGGTCAGCATGGATGAGTTGGAGAGAAAGGTCTGTTTCCGTGCTGTATATCTCTATGACTCTATGACTGTCTGACCTGCACCTTGTCTAAGGCAGGTAGCCTGTCCATTAGCTAAGGTGTCTGACCTTGTTAATTTGTCCATTTCTAACTCATTACTCTTGTTCACAGGTTTGTTTATAGTTTTACGTTGTGCCACTCCAGACGGATTGTCCCAACAACATCTGAAGAGGCTTTTGAAATGTGTTTTAGTACACCAAACTGTTCTTTACAGCATTGTTATCACCTTGCAAATCCTGCCATTTTGCAACAGTCCCTTTTATACAAAGTGCCCTAAAATATGAAAATAAGGCCAACAGACCACCACTTATATCACAGTTGTGTATCATTATCTGTAGTGGTATGTGGTTCTACCTTGTAACACCCTTATACCATCCCACTAGGAATTATGGTTTATCTCCATGAGGGCTGAGGAGGGTCAAGAAAAAACTGTAATCTGAAAGCCATGGAAGATCTTTGTAAATTCCTTGGTGGGTAAATCCACTGTCCTACATGCAAATAGGGCCACTCAGATATGAGGTACAGAGTTAGTTGCTGAGCAGTGCTGTGTTACCTATTCTCATTGTCCTCTGTGGACCTGAGCTTAAATGTAAAATTCAGCTGGGCCTCCTGCTCCTAACCTGTACCAAGTAAGCCTTGTTGGAAAGCACCTACCTCACAACATTTGGTGATAACAGGTTCTCGGTGGCTGCCAGGTGCCCAGGAGCAAGACTTTCCTGCCAACATTCACTTACTAAGTTCACACAGGAAAAGCAATAATTTGGAAGAAATAACCAAAGATGGAACATACTCCCATCTCCTGAGCTGCCCTCCCTCCCTCTGCTGTGTTAGTCAGTGCCCTCAGTAGCGAGGGAAGAACATTAGAACTGGGTATTGTGCATCAAACAGGTGTTCTGGTTGTAGGTTCAGAGAACTGAACGTCAAAGCAATGAAACTGAGGAGGAAATCTGAGCGCAAAGATAAATTTTAAACCCTGACTCATTTCTGTTTGAAGATCTGTGGTCAATGATTAATCTCTTTGATCTTTCCTGAAGACATTTTAAGGAAGGTGTGGGTAGATAATATTTCCTAAACCAGCATTTCATCACAAGCGCAAGGTTTGCAATCAGTTCATTCAATAATTTCTACTGAATCCAGACTGCCATTTCAGATGGGCGTAAAGGATCTCTTGAGGTGGACTGAACAGCTTCTCCTAATGACATGACCAATACGTATCCATCGTTTAACCAGTTTACTTAGACATGTCTCCTCTTCGCGGTTTTGAGCCCCAGCTGTGCACATAACAGCAATGCCAGTGCCAGTTGCTTGATCATTAATTTGGGATTGCGCTGAAGTGATAAAAACCATTCTTCCTGAGAAGGTGAGTCTGTCTATAGCACAATGACAAATTCATCAAAGAGCCCTCAGGCGGTTCCTTGTGAAGGTTAACTCACACTACTCAAAAGGAGAGCCTCCCATTCAGAAACTGCCTGATCCCTCCCCTCGTTGCAGTGAAGTGAATGTTCATGGACTGGAAGCAAAGGAGCAACTTTAACCTTTTTTCCAGAACACAGCAATCCTCCCTGACCAACTACAAAGCAACTGAACATGGCTACTCCATGACTAAAATGCTGACGCAAAAAGCTGAAGTACTGCAGGGGGAGGGAACCTGAAATGCAAACAGTAACACTGAAAAAACATTCAATAGGAGAGGCAACATTTTAAAAAATTAATTCACAGGATACAAGTATCTTGGGCCACCATTTATTGCCCATCCCTAATTGCCCAGAGGGCAGTTCAGACTCAATCACATTGCTGTGGGTCTAGAGTCACAGGTAGACCAGACTGGGTAAGGATGGTACTTTCCTTGCCTCAAGGACATTAGTGAACCAGGTAGGTTTTTCTGACCATTGACTGTGGATTCACCTTCATCATTAGACTCTTAATTCCAGATTTTTTCATTATTCAGTTCATATTTGACCATCTGCCATGGTGGGATTTGAACCTGAGATCTCTAGAACATCATCTAATTATCTGGATGAACAGTCCAGCGATAATATCAGTAGACTGTTGCCTCCTCAACTCACCTCTGTGGTGAGATAGAAAAACCCATCCAACGTTCAATCTATCAACCACACTTACAACAATGGTTGAGTACCTCTCCTTCAGATTAGCAGCGACAGTGACCCCCTCCTACAGATGATCTCAAGTCCCTCTGACAAAAGTCAGTCAATGGAAGTCCATTGGACATACGACAATTGAAAGCCTCCCCTGTGGTTGATTGATAGTAAATTAAATAACTAAAAGTCTTAAATCAATAAAAACCAATAAATTCAAGACTCATAGTATTGTTAAATAAAACTCGGTTCATTTATCTTTGCCTTTTAATTACAAGGATTTATCTTCATCTTTAACACAATCGGATTTGTTGCTTAATTGTTAAAAAAAAGTATTAGGTTATTCCAGTACAACTGGATGCTCAGTAAAAGAAGATGGAGTGAGAGGAATGCGCTTCAGGCTTTCCCTTTATTTCATTATTGATCCCTTAGGGTTATTGGCTGTTGTCTCTGCAGAACTGATGCTTGACTTTGTGTTGACATTTTGCATAGTCTGATAATTGGCACTCGCACCAATCCCAGCAGTGTATCCTGCTGTCAGTAACTCACACAGCCACACTCCTGTACTTTAGCCAAGTGGCTTTTTTTTTGTGTATGCGTCGGCAGTCTGTGGCTGGGTCCAAGATACTGTTACATGAGGAATCTAATGACAGTTAGAAAATTGAGTTGGGATACTGGTCTAATCATGATTTGGAGGTGCCAGTGTTGGACTGGGGTGTACAAAATTAAAAATCTCACAACACCAGGTTATAGTCCAACAGATTTATTTGGAAACACTAGCTTTCGGAGCGCTGCTCCTTCATCAGGGGGTTGTGGAGTACACAGTTGTAAGACTTAAAATTGTGTACTCCACAACCACGTGATGAAGGAGCAGCGCTCCGAAAGCTAGTGTTTCCAAATAAACCTGTTGGACTATAACCTGGTGTTGTGTGTGATTTTTAACTTGGTCTAATCATGTCAGTGTACTTCAGACACTGTTAACGTGATCCTGTCAGAATGTAAAGTTCCAAGAATCTCACAAAACAGCTAAATTTGTGCAGATTCGGGGAGGCAATGGTCTAGTTTTATGATCACTAGGCTATTGACACAGAGATCACCAGGCAATGTTCTGGGGGCAAGGGTTCAAATCGCTGCCATGGAAGATGGTGGAATTTTAATTAAATGTTTTTAAAAACTGCTTAAAAACCTAATGATGGCAATGAAATTGTTGGGGAAAAGCCACCTTGTTCACTACTGCCCTTTAGGGAAGGGAAATTGCTGTCCTTCCCTGGCCTGGTTTACATGTGACTCCAATTGACAGTATGTGGGTCTGAATAGCCCTCTGACAATTAGGAATGGCCAATAAATGCTGGCCTAACCAGTGACTCCTTCATCCTGTGAATGAATTTATAAAACAACTGTCACTCTAAGACGGTGTCCACATTTATTTCTAGATGGTGGTTGAGGATGAGTTTGTAGGTTTTAGAGTGAACAGATTGATAATTTAGAATGAAGAAGCGGTGTGCTTAAAATAGGTTGGTGATGGTGGGGTAGGCCTTTGCAGAGGGTTGTGTAGAAGGTTTGGAATGAGCTGGTGGGTTGAGGGCAGATGGAAGACAAGGTTTATTAGCTATTTCCCTGGTGATAAATTTAAAACAAATGGAGCCACAGTTTCAAGTTGTGTAGACAGTGTAATTGGTTCAATTATACCAATTAATCCTATTAAATATGACAGTGTATTATATCACTGTTAATTATTCACTCAATCAAGTTTTGGAAAATAAATTCTGACAATTAATTAAAACAGGTTAGATCCAAATCCAGCCTAGGGTCATTTCCACAGTAATAAATAACCAACACAAAGTTTGTTTGGTCAGTCATCCTTGACACATTATTGAACTAAGTTGTTAGGGCTTGAAAATTGTGTCTATGAGGAAAGATTAGATAACCCAGGATTGTTTCCTTAGAACAAATGAGTGACTTAATTAAGGTGTATAAAATTACGAGGGATTAAGACATGGTGGCTCAGTGGTTAGCACTGCTGCTTCACAGTGCCAGGATCCCGGGGTCGATTCTATCCTCGGGCGACTGTCTGTGTAGAGTTTGCACATTCTCCCTGTGTCTGCATGGGTTTCCTCTGGGTGCTCCGGTTTCCTCCAACAGTCCAAAGATGTGCAGGTTGGGTGAACTGGCCATGCTAAATTGCCCATAGTGCCCATCCAGGGATGTGTGGGTTAGGTGCATTAGTCAGGGGAAATGCAGAGTAATAGGGTAGGGGGAATTGGTCTGGGTGTGTTACTCTTTGAAGGGTCGGTGTAGACTTGTTGGGCCAACTAGTCTGTTTCCACACTGTAGGGATTCTAAGATTGAATAAACTGGGAAGATCTGTTTCCCCAAGCAGAAATGATGTGAAAGTGCCTACGTTGGATTGGGATGGACAAAGTCAGAGTTCAGATGACACCAGGTTATAGCCCAGCAGGTTTATTTGAAATCACAAGCTTTCAGAGTGTATCCCCAACTTCAACTGACGAAGGAGCAGCGCTCTGAAAGCTTGTGATTTCAACTAAAACAGTTGGACTGTAACCTGGTGTCATGTGACTTCTGACTTCATCCAAGCAGAGAGGTCAATTAGTGCAGACACAGATTTCAGGTGGTTAGGAGAAGGACTAGAGAGGACATAAGGAAAACCTTTTCATTCAGTGGGTAATGGGTCTCTGGAATTCACTGCCTAGATTGGTGATGCAAACAGAAACCCTCAGCCCATTGAAAAAGAACCTGGACCTACAACTGAAATGCTATAACCTGCAAGGGTATTGACCAGGAGTTGGATGGTGATTTTAGGATAAGCATTTCTTGCTTTCTGTTGGTATAGATGTGATGGACTGAATGGTCTTGTTCTTGTGCTGTACCTTTTCAATGATTCAATCAACATGAGTGAAGGAGTCACCAAAACCTTACCAGACATAGGGCTAATGTCTCGTTAGACCTGTTTGTTTGACCTGAGGGTCACCATGCCTCAGGCAAATAGAGAGGTTGAGAAGGAGACTCCTTCATGGTAACCTCAGCCAGTACAGAAACTGAATGCATGCTGTTGGTGCCACTCTGCAAGAGCAAACCAACCGTCCAGCCAACTGAGCTAACCAAACCCCATGTGAAGGAATAGACTGTTGGAATTTTGAAAATTTGTAAATCAAATATAAAGTGCAGACTTTTAATGAAATGGGATCAGAGGGTGGGGTATAATTGGACCATGGTTAGCAGATATAATTTAGTCCCTGTTTTAAAATTATACATTCAGACCTTACTATTGCATAACACTTTGATTCATATTATTTATAATTAACTTACAAATCTTACAAAAGGGGTGGTAGGAAGTGGAGTTGAATAGTTGAAACCTTGAGGTTTCACTGTTTACTGACTGGAGAAATGGAGACACAAAACTGAGGTCTTTGTGTATGGCAGGATGCCATAATTATGACAGAACATATTTACAAAGAAAGTTTTATCTGCAAATTAATTTAAGGGGATATTTCAGAACAGATAGAATAGCTACATTCTAAGACAGAAACATTCCACCATCTGTGGTTAATTAATACAGTTCAAGGTAGTATCAAATTAAAGAAAAAGCATATAATTAGAAAAACTTGAAGTGACAAGTCAGAGGATTGGGCAGAATATTTAAAAAATAGCAAAAAAAAGACTAAAATATTAATAAGGAGGGAAAATTTAGAGTATGAGAGAATGCTAGATAGAAATATTACAAAAGTAAGAGTTTCTATAGATATTTTAAAAAGAAAAGAGTTAATTTGAGCATTGGTCCTACAGAAAGTGAGTCTGAGGAATTATTAATGGGAAATGGGAGATTAATTGAACAGGTAGTTTGTGATAGTCTTCACCACAAGCAATATCCCAGAAATAACTGGAATTCCAAAAATGGGAAGGAAGGAGGAATCCAAGAAGATTGTAATCACTATGGAAGTGGTACTAAGTAATTTGCGAGCTATGGGCTGGCAGACCACCAGATCCTGACGGACTTTATCCTCGGGTCATAAAAAAACTATGGTTTTAATGTTCCATAGTTCCCGACATTTGGGAAGAATTTAGTTAGATTAGAAAATAGCAAGTATATATGCTTTATTAAAATGAAAGGCAGCAAACAACAGGGCTGTTAGATTAATATTTGTCACAGGGAAGATGTTAGAAGCTATTGTTAAAAGATATGGGGTGACCTTATCGAGGTTTATAAAATCATGAGGGGCATGGGTAGGATAAATAGACAAAGTTTCTTCCCTGGGGTGGGGGAGTCCAGAACTACAGGGCATAGGTTTAGGGTGAGAGGGGAAATATATAAAAGAGACCTAAGAGGCAACTTCTTCACGCAGAGGGTGGTACGTGTATGGAATGAGCTGCCAGAGGAAGTGGTGGAGGCTGGTACAATTGCAACATTTAAAAGGTATCTGAATGGGTATATGAATAGGAAGGGTTTGGAGGGATATGGGCCGGGTGTTGGCAGGTGGGACTAGATTGGGTTGGGATAACTGGTCGGCATGAACAAGTTGGACCGCAGGGTCTGTTTCCATGCTGTTCACCTCTATGACTCTATGTTACAGGAAAGCACTTTAAAAATAATAAAAGTAATCAGGCAGAGTCAATGTGGTTTTGTGAAGGGAAAATTCTCTGTAACCAATTTTTTGGAGTTTTTTAAGGAAGTAACATGCTAAACGGGAACCATTGGATGTAATTAGATTTTCAGAGGACATTTGATAAGGTGCCACGTCAAAGATGATTGTGGAAAATAAAACACTAATGCTGTATGGGATAGCATATTGGGCATGGATAGAAGACTAACTTGTAAACAGGAAATGAAGAGTAAGCATAAAAGGGTAATTTTCTGTATGGTTAGATGTAATGAACATTGTGACACAGGGATCAGTGCGGACGTCTCAAATTTTTACAATTATTTATTTAACTGAATTGGATTAAAGAACTGAAAGTTGCAGTTGCTAAATTTGCTGATGACACAAAGGTAAGTAGGTAACTAAGTAGTTTGTGAAGAGGACATAAGGAGGCTAGAAAGGGGTATATCCAGATTAAGTGGGTGAACAAAGATCTGGCAAATGGAATACATTATGGGAAAATGGGAAATTGTCTATTTTGAAAGAAATGATAAAGAAGCAGCCTATTATATACATGGTGACGGATTGCAGAGCTATGAGCAATCTGGATGCCCTAAGTGCAAGAATCGCAAAAGGTTATTATGTAGATATAACAATAATCAGGAAAACTAGGAGAATGTTTTTGTATATTGCAAGGTGAGTTGAATACAAAAGTAGAAAGTTAAAAATCACACAACACCAGGTTATAGTACTTCCAATTAAACCTGTTGGACTATAACCTGGTGTTGTGTGATTTTTAACTTTGTTCATCCCAGTCCAACACTGGTATTTCTAAGTCATGGCAAAAATAACAAGGCTATGCTTCAAAAATACAGGGAGAAAGTGAGGTCTGCAGATGCTGGAGATCAAAGTTGAAACTTTATTGCTGGAACAGCACAGCAGGTCAGGCAGCATCCAGGGAACAGGAGATTCGACGTTTCGGGCACAGGCCTTCCTGAAGAAGGGCCTGTGCCCGAAACGTCGAATCTCCTGTTCCCTGGATGCTGCCTGACCTGCTGTGCTGTTCCAGCAATAAAGTTTCAACTTCAAAAATACAGGGCATTGGTGTGACCACGTCTGGACTACTGTGTGCTTCCTTATTTAAGGAAGAATGTAAATGTTTTCAGAGCAGATCAGATACTTCAAAACAGATACTAGACCAATACTTCAAAATGACAGGCTGTCTTATGAAGGAAAGTTGGACAAACTGTACTTGTATCCATTGCAGTTTGGAAGAGTAAGAGATAGTTTAATTTAAACGTATCAGATCCCAAGGGGTCTTGACAGAGTACATGTGGGAAGGATGTTGTCTCTTGTGAGAGAATCTATAACTAGGACCACTGTTTAAAAAATATGGGCTAGGCAAAAGTGAGGACTGCAGATGCTGGAAACCAGAGTTTAGATCAGAGTGGTGCTGGAAAAGCACAGCAGGTCAGGCAGCATCCCAGGAGCAGGAAAATTGACATTTCGGGCAAAAGGAATATGGGTTGCCCATTTAAGATAGAGATGAGGAAATTTTTTTTTCCTTTTTTTTGGAAGGCTCTTTTTCTAAAGGCTGTGGAAATAGAATCTTTGAAGACTTTGAAGATGGACATAGATTGAGGAAGGAGGTGAAAAGTTATGTAGGAAGGAAAATGGTGTAATCAGATCAACCATGAGGGAGCAAGTGGCCTACTCATGATCCTAATCTGTATGTTTACATATATATATGAAATGTAGACATTATCATTTGTAACAGAAAAGTTGGCAGAATAATGTAGCAGAAACATAAAGAATGAAGCGTTTACTTCACTGGAAATACATGCAGATTTAAGATATTTAATATATTAGAAATTATATATAAGTTGATGATCTGTTTCTTTGTGGACTCAATTCACTGAACTAATCATTAAAATGAGGCCAGATGTTTTGCTACTCTATAATTATCAAAAGCAGCAGAAACTCTATCGGGGTCCATGATAAACTGATGATTGATGTCGTTAAAAATAATCACGTTTGTTCTGTTTATTGTTATTACTGAAAGATTATCTGGAGATCAATGCTGGTGAAGACATTGTCAAAGGCACAAGGATAACACATAAGGGCTCATCTAACAGATGAATCTAAAATTTGGAAGGCAAATTATCTATTGTAAGCACAATAGAAAATACTCAGCTTTGCAACTCTTGATTTGAGTTTACTGGGTTTTGTCAGATGGTAAATTGAGATAGAGCTTGATATCACAGTCTGTATCTGTTTCAGATCTGAATGTAGCATTCATCATTTATTTATTTTTTCAAAAATCAACCTGTTCAAAGATGTAATTGCACGTCCCTGGGGCAGCTGGGATTTGAAGGTAGGTTTCCTGGATTTCACAGGTAGGGACACTACCATTGTGGTGCAACAATTACTATTTACACTTTCACAGATAATTGCTTCCTTTAACAAGAACCTAACTGGGAAGATAAATTGCTAAAACATGGGCAATGAATTGGGATAGATTGGTAATAGGAGAAAGCAGAGATAAGTTGCTACAGGTTTAAGAATGTTTGTTTGGTAGTGGCAGAGGGATTAGTTTAAAATGAAAGAACTGCCGATGCTGTAAATTAGAAACAAAAACTGAAATTGCTGGAAAATCTCAACAGATCTGGCAGAGAAATCAGAGTTAACATCTCAGAACAAGAGAAAAGGTCACTCGACCTGACACATTAGCTCTGATTTCTCTCCATGTATGCTGCCAGACCTGCAAAGCTTTTCCAGCAATTTCTGTCTTTGTCGCAGAGGAATTAGTTCCTGATCTTAGCTTTGATCTCAGATGAAGTGATATTTGACACAAAAATTTGTTGCAGCCCATTTCGGAGCTTAGAACTGATGCCATGCTTCCATCTGATCCAGTAAGCTCAACACACCGCCCCAAATTGGGCCTCAGCTTGTTGTAATGGCCTATGTTCAGATACAATTTGCTGGTGTACCAGAAGCCAATTTGACCCATTTGCTTCACTGGCAGCAGCCATCGGGTAATGTCCTGAAGCCAGCAAAGGAAGAACCAATGAGCAGAAGGCGGCAAACAATGGAACCACACTGCAGATCGGATCATATCATTGAGGGAAAATGTTCCTCCAGTTGCAATGATGTGGAGGTGCCAGTGTTGGACAGAGGTGGACAAAGTTAAAAATCACACAACACCAACCTGATTAATGTGATTTTTAACTTTGTCCAATTGCAATAAAAGCTTATGTAAATGGCACTGTAATTATTTTAGGTGTAGCTTGTGTTGTCATCAGTAGCAGAGGAGTCCTGATTGCCTCCTTGGCCCCAGACACTTATGGCTATTGAGGTAATTCAGTTTCAGTGTTTGATCAGTAAATAAAGCTTGTTTGGGAATTTGACTCTGTACTTTTACAGAGTCTCTCCATAGACACAGAGGAAGCTTTGATCTCAGTGGGGGAGGGGATGGAGGTGGGAAGAATTCAAGCAAGAAGTGTTGAGGTAGTTAAAATGTGTTAACAAAGGAAGCAGAACACACTGATCAGAAGATGCGAGGCCTGGTTCCTGACAAAATGCTCTGGTCAATCAATTGCAACCTGGATATAAGTGGAGCAGTATAACTGACCCTGATTTCAGGTGACGAAAAACAAACCAGTCAGGATTTGTGCTCCAGATCTCTTTGTATACCCCTGGAAGCCCCAACATGAATACAAGATAAAGGCAGGGTTTAACTATCTCCTGTTGGCATGTTAAAATGTTATACACACTGGCACAGACATGGTGGCCCTCAGGGTCTGTTCCTACACTGAACTGTTCCACGTCCTTTGAGTGTAATAAATGTGGTGCAGGTGGGTCAAGACATATGTCTAAGGATTTGAGAAAGACAAGTTAAATTGTGGAATCATAAAATGTTTATAGCACAGTAGACCATTCAGCCCATTCTTTTTATGCTGCAACCCCCTATCATAAGATGAAATGATACAGGAGAAGTAGGTCATTCAGCCCATTGAATTTGCTCTGCCATTCAATGAGATCATGGCTGATTTGATAATGCTTAACTCCACCTTCCTGCGTTTTTCCCACAACTGCTGACTCCCCTTACTGATTAAACTTTAACCCTTAGCCCTGCAATCGTTTACCCCTTCAGATAATTCTTCACTATATTTTTGAAAGCTATAGTTGAAACTCTCACATTCACAGGAGACGCATTTCAGATGTAAGCACAGTATTAAATATGTTTTTTTCTCATGTTGCCTTTGGTCCTTTTGTCATTTCACTTTAAATCATTGTTCTTTGGTTCTGGACCTTTACCCCCAGTTAGAACAATTTCTTCTTATCTAGGCTGTCCAGACCCATTATAATTACAAACACCTTTATCAAATTCTTCTCCACGTCTCTTCTTAAAGAAGAAAACCTCATCTTCTTCAATCTGTTCATACAACTGAAGTCCCCCATTCATGGAACCATTCTGAGAAATCTTTCCAGATCACCCAGGTGATTCCAGAATCAAATCATTTAGCCATCTAAAGAAGTATAGCAGATGATCTCAACCGACTAGCCCCTGGTTCGAGAAAGCTTTGTGGGGTCGTGGTAGTGTCCCTACCTCCAGGCCAGTGAGGCCCAGGTTAAAATCCCTACCTGCTCCAGAGCTGTGTCATAACATCTCTGCGCAAGTTGATGTAGGGAAAATATCTTTGAAGGCAAACCTCTCAAAGGTGACCAAATGAATTACTTCAGAAACGTTAGGAAATGTAGGTTGTAGCATTAGACATAATACTGAAGCCGAACTAGTATTTTATAAAGGTTTACTATAACATTTTTTAGTTAACTTTTTTACTATAACTTTCTTACTTTTCCTTCCCTATTCCAAAACCTTTTGGACTATAACCTGGTGTTGTGTGCTTTTGTCCAGGTTAGGTGGATTGGCCATGCTAAACTGTCCCCTCGTGTTCAGGGATGTGCAGGCGGGGTGGATTAGCCTTGGAAAATACAGGGTTACGGGAATGAGGGAAGGGGATGGGTAAGATGCTCTTCAGAGGGGCAGTGTAACTTGATGGGCCAAATGGCCTGCTTCCACACTTTAGAGATTCTATGAGCACTTTCTCAACCTGCCCTGTCACTTTCAAGTATGTGTGTCCATGTACCTGAGTCCCTGCACCAGCTTTGCAAAAGTTCCATATTGCCTGCCCAGCTTCATCCTTTTAGAAATGTTTCACTTGACAATTCTCTCACTAGGAGTGGGAATTAAAGGTGAAGTCGCCACAGTTCCATAGAGCTGCTCTCTCATTACAGATAGATAGAGACAAGTGGTGGTGGTTTCACCTGAGGGTCACCACGCCTTAGGAGAGGTTGAGAAGGAGATCCCTTCATAGTAATCTCAGCCCAAAGTGGGAACTTGAATACTGTTGAGGTGAGCTTTTAACCAAGAACTTCAGATAGAGTCATAGAGATGTATAGCATGGAAACAGACCCTTTGGTCCAACTTGTCCATGTTGACTAGATTAATCTAGTCCCGTTTGCCAGCACTTGACCCATATCCTTCTAAACCCTTCCTATTCATATACCCATCCAGATGCCTTTTAAATGCTGCAATTGTACCAGCCTCCACCACTTCCTCTGGCAGCTCATTCCATACACGCACCACCTTCTATGTGAAAACGTTACCCCTTAGATCCCTTTTATATCTTTCCCCTCTCACCCTAAACGTCGATTCTCCTGTTCCCTGGATGCTGTTTGACCTGCTGCGCTTTTCCAGCAACACATTTTCAGCTCTGATCTCCAGCATCTGCAGTCCTCACTTTCTCCCCACCCTAAACCTATGCCCTCTAGTTCTGGACACCCCCACCCGAGGGAAAAGACTTTGTCTATTTATCCTATCCATGCCCCTCATGACTTTATCAGGTCACCAACCTGCAGGGAAAACAGCCCCCGCTTATTCAGCCTCTCCCTATAGCTCAAACCCTCCAACCCTGGTAACATCCTTATCAATCTTTTCTGAACCCTTTCAGGTTTCACAACATTGTTTCGATAGGAAGGAGACCAGAATTGCATGCAATATTCCAAAAGTGGAACGTCCTGTACAGCCGCAACATGACTTCTCAACTCCTATACTCAATATTCTGACCAATAAAGGAAAGCATACCAAATGCTTCCTTCACTATCCTATCTACCTGTGACTCTACTTTCAAGGAACTATGAACCTGCACTCCAAGGTCTTTTTGTTCAGCAACAGTCCCTAGGACCTTACCATTAAGTGTATAAGTCCTGCTAAGATTTGCTTTTCCAAAATGCAGCACCTCACATTTATCTAAATTAAACTCCATCTACCACTTCTCAGCCAGTTGGCCCATCTGATCAAAATCCCGTTGTAATCTGAGGTAACCTTCTTCGATGTCCACTACACTTCCAATTTTGGTGTCATCTGAAATTTACCAACTCTACATCCTATGTTCACATCCAAATAATTTATATAAATGAAAAGTAGTGGACCCAGCACTGATCCTTGAGGCACTCCACTGGTCACAGGGCTCCAGTCTGAAAAGCAACCCTCCACCACCACCCTCTATCTTCTACCTTTGAGCCAGTTTTGTATCCAAATGGCAAGTTCTCCCTGTATTCTGCGAGATCTAACCTTGCTAATCAGTGTCCCATGGGAACCTTGTCAAACCCCATACTGAAGTCCATATAGATCACATCTACCACTCTGCCCTCATCAGTCTTCTTTGTTACTTCTTCAAAAAACTCAATCAAGTTTGTGAGACATGATTTCCTACACACAATGTCATGCTGATTCTCCCTAATCAGTCTTTGCCTTTCCAAATACATGTACATCCTGTCCCTCAGGATTCCCTCCAACAAATTGCCCACCACTGACATCAGGCTCACTGGTCTATAGTTCCCTGGCTTTCTTAAATATGGTACCATGTTAGCCAACCTCCAGTCTTCCGCCACCTCACCTGTGACTATCAATGATCCAAATATCTCAGCAAGAGGCCCAGCAATCATTTCCCTAGCTTCTCACAGAGTTCTAGGGGTACACCTGATCAGGCCCTGGGGATTTATCCACTTTTATCCATTTCAAGACATTCAGCACTTCCTCCTCTGTAATATGGACATTTTTCAAAATGTCACCATCTATTTCCCCACATTCCATACCTTCCACCTCCTTCTCCACAGTAAACACTGATGCAAAATACTCAATTAGTATCTCCCCAATCTCCTGCGGCTCCATACGTAGGCTGCCATGCTGATCTTTGAGAGGCCTATTCGCTCCCTAGCTACCCTTTTGTCCTTAATGTATTTATAAAAACGCTTTGAATTATCCATAACAGTATTTGCCAAAGCTATCTCATGTCCCCTTTTTGCCCTCCTGATTTCCCTAAGTATACACCTACTGCCTTTATACTCTTCTAAGGATCCTCTCGATCTCTCCTGTCTATACCTGACATACGCTTCCTTCTTTTCCTTAACCAAAACCTCAATTTCTCTAGTCATCCAGCATTCCCTATAGCTACCAGCCTTTCCTTTCACCCTGACAGGAATATACTGTCTCTGGATTCTTGTTATCTCATTTTTGAAGGCTTCCCATTTTCCAGCCATCCCTTTACCTGCGAACATCTGCCCTCAGTCAGCTTTTGAAAGTTCTGGCCTAATACCGTCAAAATTAGCCTTCCTCCAATTTAGAACCTTAACTTTTAGATCCGGTCTATCCTTTTCCACCACTATGTTAAAACTAATAGAACTAAGGTCACAGGCCCAAAGTGCTCCCCCACTGACATCTCAGTCACCTGCCCTGTCTTATTTCCCCAAGAGTAGGTCAAGTTTTGCACCTTCTCTAGTAGGTACATCCACAAACTGAATCAGAAAATTGTCTTGTACACATTTAACAGATTCCTCTCCATCTAAACCCTTAACACTATGGCAGTCCCAGTTTAAAAGTTAAAATCTCTTACCATAACCACCCTATTACTCTTACAGATAGCTGAGATCTCCTTACAAGTTTGTTTCTCAATTTGCCTCTGACTATTAGGGGGTCTATAAAACAATCCCAGTAAGGTGATCATCCCTTTCTTATTTATCAGTTCTACCCAAGTAACCTCCTGGATGTATGCCCAGGAATATCCTCCCTACGTACAGCTGTAATGCTATCCCTTCTCAAAAATGCCACTCCCCCTCCGCTCTTGCCCCACCTTTCTATCCTTCCTGTAGCATTTGTATCCTGGAACATTAAGTTGCCAGTCCTGTCCATCCCTGAGCCATGTTTCTGTAATTGCTATGATATCGCAGTCCAATGTTCCTAACCATGCCCTGAGTTCATCTGCCTTCCCCGTTAGGCCTCTTCCATTGAAGTAAATGCAGTTTAATTTATCAGTCCTACCTTGTTCCCTACTTCGCCACTGCCTGCTCTGACTGTTTGACTCGCTCCTTTTCCCAACTGTTCCAGTCTCAGATTGATCTCTTTCCTCGCTATCTCCCACCTCCCCCCCCACTTACTAGTTTATATCCTCCCGTGCAGCTCTAGCAAATCTCCCTGCCAGTATATTAGTCCCCTTCCAATTCAGGTGCAGGTCACTTCTACCCCAGAAAAGATTCCAATGATCCAAAAACATGAACCCTTCTCCCATGTACCAGCTCCTCAGCCATGCATTCACCTGCTCTATCCTCCTATTCCTACCCTCACTAGGTGGTAGCACCGGGAGTAATCCAAACATTACTACCCTCAAGGACCTCCTTTTTAAATTCCTGCCTAACTCTCTGTAATCTCCCTTCAGAATCTCATCCTTTTCCCTTCCGATGTCGTTGGTTCCAATGTGGACAATGACTTCCTGCTTGTCCCTCTTCCCTTTGAGAACATTCTGCACCCCCTCTGAGATATCCTTGATCCTGGCATCAGGGAGGCAACACACCATTCTGATTTTTGGCTGCTGGCTGCAGAAACATCTGTCTGTACCTCTGACTAGAGAGCCCTCTATCACAATCGATCACTTGGAACCCGATGCACCCCTCATTACATTAGAGCCTGTCTCGATACCAGAAACTTGACTGTACATGCTACATTCCGCTGAGACACCATCACCCCTGCATTTTCCAAAACAGCATACTTGTTTGACTGTGGGGATAGCCACAGTCCTGCACTACCTCATTCCTGATGAAGAGCCTTTGCACGAAACATTGATTCTCCTGCTCCTCGAATGCTGCCTGACCTGCTGTGCTTTTCCAGCACCACATTCTCAACTCTGATCTCCAGCATCTGCAGTCCTCATTTTCTCTTGTACTATCTGCATACCCTTCCTACCTTTCCTGGAGTTAACCCATCTATCTGACTGTATCTGCAGCTTCCTATAATTGCCATCCATCTTACCCTCTGGCTCTTGTAAAATCCTCGTTACCTCTAACTGTCACTCCAACTGATCTATTCGATCTGATAGGATTTGTAACCAAAGACATTTCCTGCAGACATAATCCTCATTAACATGTAAACACTCCCTAACCATAGGAGATACAGAGTGAGGACATCACAGAGGTTTTGGAAGATGAGATGTGATAAACAATTCCAGCACAGTGATCGTTTGGACCCTCTGGGGTGGGCATATTCTGAGGTCAGCAAGAGTGAAGAGAAGCGGTCCAAAGAAATGGGCACGGAGGCGAAGGTGACAGAAGAAGAGCTCAATGTCATGCTGTGACCGAAATTCGTTAAGGTGGGGATGCAGAGGGATAAAACTCTGAGGAAGGGTCACTTGAAATTTTAACTCTGATTTCTCTTGATTGATCTTTTCCTTACAAATTCTGTGTCTAAAGTCTTCCTCTCTCACTAGTAGCTGAGGAAGGAGCAGCAATGGGAAAGCTGGTGATTTCAAATAAACCCGTTGGAGTAACCTTGTGTAAGTGTGATTTTTGACCTGATTTCGCTGTACAGATGCTGCCAGACCTGCTGAGTATTTTACCCCAGCAATTTTTGCTTTCGGTTCAGCAAGAGCGAACTTCCCAAAATGAAGAAAGAGGGAGACGGGCTAGAGACGATGTAAAAGCTGGATGACTCGCCTCAGGTGTTTGGGTTTCGCTACAGTCTGTACAACGTGAGTGTTTAATTCTCCTCTTTTCCAGGGACCTGCCCGGACCTGTCTAATAACAGGCTGAGTCCTGGTGCAGTGTGTGTGTGTGGGAACTGCCGAGTTCTCAGGCTCCATTCCGCCTCCTCCCAGCCCAGAGCACTGAGCCAACTCTCCCCACCACCCCCCAGCTCTACCACACCACACCCCGGCCTGGAATTTGGAGCGCACGCTGATTGGATGTCTCCAGGTAGAATTGGGAATGTTCAATGAGTGAGAAGGGGGTGGGGACGCTGGCGTCACTGGGACATGAATGAAAGTTTGGGCCGAGGGGGAGGGGAAGTTTTACTGAAAGTTTTCAGTCGGAGCCCGGACTGCACTCTCTCACTCCGTCAGTCACTCTGACCAGTCCGCCAGCCTGCTATGGAGAAGCCGCAGCACCTGGCCCACACCTCTCTGCTCTCCCTGTTGTTCCTTACAGCAGTCAGCTTTACCCACCAGGCTGAGGAGGGTAAGGACAAAACTACCATCTCTTACCTTTCAGTGGGTTAATTTTGGGGTGGAATTAGTAGGCACTGGAGTCTGTGTTATTGTCTCTCTCTATCTGTGTGTACAGTGTACATCTCTGTCGGTGTCCCTGTGCCTGGTGTGTGTGTCTCTCGATCATTTTTTTCTCTTTCTATTTTTGTTTTATTCTTGTTACAAATCGTAGCTCTGGTTTTCTGCCGAGGCAGGTGTCTGATTCCCCCCGACTCCCCTTTCGCTTTCTGACTTTTGACAATTGAAATAAAAACTATTTGAGTTCGAACAGCTTCGGATTGAGTTTTATCCAAACATCGATAGCTCTCAGACTGTTGCTTCAGTTGGGATTTAACTTTTTCTCTCTCTGTAGGTTGGTAGAATAAGACTGCCGGTTCTCTACCCCTGCCGCCCCTTCCCCCTGGTTTAAAAACGCACTGCGAAAGACTTGAAAGCTGTGATTCGTAAGGTTTTGCTGTAGAGATATAGGCCATTTAGTCTTATGCTAGCTGCTTTGTTGTGGAAGCAGCCCATTCGGCCCATCGAGTCCACGCTGACCCTCCAATGAGCATCCACCCCATTCCTATAACGCTGCATTTCCAATGGCTAACCCACACACCATCGGACAATTTAGCATAGCCAACCCACCTAATCTGTGCATCTTTGGACTGTGGGAGGGAACCCACGCGGACATGGGGAATGTGCAAACTCCACACAGGCAGTTGCCCAACGCTGGAATCGAACCCAGGTCGCTGGTGCTGAGAGGCAGTGGTACCTACTTATGAGCCACCATACTGCCCCAAATTGGTCATGCTTTCACCCTCCTTTCCCCAAAGCCCTGAGTTCCCCCCCATTCAAGTATTCTATCCCTTTTGTTTCTAAGTAAGAGGAGCCGTGTCCGTTTGGTGTTTATTAGATTAAATCAGATTCCCTACAGTATGGAAACAGGCCCTTCGACCCAACACGTCCACACTGACCCTCCAAAGAGTAGGAAAAGCGCAGCAGGTCAGGCAGCATCCAGGGAACAGGAGAATCGACGTTTCGGGCATAAGCCCTTCTTCCTGAAGAAGGGCTTATGCCCGAAACGTCGATTCTCCTGTTCCCTGGATGCTGCCTGACGTGCTGCGCTTTTCCAGCAACACATTTCCAGCTCTGATCTCCAGCATCTGCAGACCTCACTTTCTCCTCCAAAGAGTAGCCCAACCAGACCCATTCTCCTATCTTATATTTACCCCTGACTAATGCACCTAACACTATGGGCAATTTAGCATGGCCAATTCACCTGAATCCTTGGACTGTGGGAGGAAACGCAGACACTAGGGGAATGTGGGAATCGAATCTGAGTCCCTGGCGCTGTGAGGCAACAGTGCTAACCACTGTGCCGCCCCAGATGAATTCCATCAGTGTGTACCAGGAGGGGGATTTTCCCTGGAAGAAGGAAAAGCTTCAAATATTGGAACAAAAGCCAGAAAATGTCAGGAATGATCAGGTGGTGGGTTAGTCTCCTGAGCGTTTATCACTACAAGGGTGAGCTTTTCATCAGAATTTGAAATTCAGATCCAGATTTCCACCTGAGAAGTTCTGAGGCAGTCTCTTTGGTTGTATCTAGCATTTTCCACTTTTTGTTCTGGGTGTAATATGGTCAAGAGGAGGAATGGGTGGATTGGTATTTTTTCGGGTGTCTTAATTTTCTCCAGCTCTGTCCCTATTAGAATAAAAGAAGTCTTTTGTCGCTGGTATCCAGTGACTAGAATTTGGAGCCAATGTTCCTGTATCTGCTCACTTTGGAGTGACTGTTTGCAATGTTTTAATGTCAGGAGGGCACAGTTATGATCATTAATGATGACATTCCTGGTAGTTGTTGCCCAATTATGAATTGCCATTTGGGGCAATTACTCTGGAAAACCTGCAGTAACAACCTGTTTGGGCAAGAAGGGAGTCACTTTTTATAAAAAAAAATGGTGGCCAATAAAGAGAGGGGACTGCGCAGTCTAGCAGTTTAAAATCCTGCATGTTTGAAGTGTGATGTGTGAAATGAAGGTGTTGGTTTCGATTTCAAAGAAGAGATTTAATCTTTTTGAAGCTTCAATGAGGCAGTCTCTCATTTTCTGTAAGCAGACACAAGTTATGAAGAAACAAACCTTTCCAGTTTCTTTAATCTAACAAGTGCCCCTGGTTTTCTTTTATGTTGGTTTTTTGTATTATAAAAGCTTCTGCTGAGAACTGGAATTGTGTTGTATGTTGAATGAAGGGTAACTTTTCTTTAAAAATCTGTTGTGGGGTCATGCACTTTAAACAACTCAAGTCAGAAGACCAAAAATTCTTTGCCCTTTTGCCATCATCTCTCTGCATTTCATGCAGCCTTCCACATCCTGTCACTACACCAGGCAACATTCTTGATGACTACAAACAAAATGATTCCTGTTTTCAGGAAATGTGAAGTTAAAATGCAGCTGCGGAGTTCCTTTAAAATCCCCCTGTTTTGTGATAGCTTCTTCCCATTTGGCTCTTGACTGTTACTGAGAGGATGTGAATGATGTAGAAATGTTCCTCTAGAGCTGCTTTTCCTGTGTAACCAACAATAACTCTCAAAGGCAAGGTTGCTGGTATCCTGTTACTAGCCAGATTGGTTATTAGAACTGGGGGTGGGGGCCTTGAGGCTGAAAGTGTATCTTTTTAAATGCTGTCTGTCTCAGGGTGAGAGTGATCAACCTGTTTCTTGAGCTCTGCCAGTGTGGTATGTGACTCCCAGCTGAACTCTTGCTCATTTTCTCCACACATTTATAGACTCATAAATGTTCACAGCACCGAAGGAGGCAGTTCATCCCATCACATCAGTGCTAGCCTCAACAAAGATCTGACTACACTTTTCACTCGTGTTTTTACTACATTTCCCATTTAGCTTAGCTTGTCTGAATTTTATGGGTCAAGAGACTTGGGAAGCCTGTTTTTTTTCTCGAAGTGCTCTGGATCTGAACATCATTCAGCAGTAACTGGAGACTGCTGCAAATGAAAGAAGTGTGTGTGTGTTTAAAGTTTGTGCATCTCATGGGGTGCACCTTCACAGACCGACAAGCGTGGTCATCCTTCGTTAAGAAATCAGCGTAGAAATAAAATTCCATGTACCTGGTTACTTGAACTAAAAGCCGAGTGCTTGGATTTTATTTTAATGCCTGGTTTTAATGGTGAAAAGAGAGGCTGTCATTTCACATGGGATATCCTCACCAGACACCAGCCTGATATCTATATCCAGCATCTTTTGATGTTTGCTCATAAACTTGGAGCTTTCAAAGTTGTCTTCTTTTTTCTGGGCTTTTGGTTCAATAGATCCTGGATTGTTACAAGAATTCTATTGAATTGTTCTCCTGATTTCACGTACTTCCTAAACCCAACTCAGTGTAGAAATTTGCAATTGGTGTTTCTTGAAACTCTTCTGTAAAGATCCTACTTTTGTAGCTGCATTTAGTTGACAAAATGGGAAAAATTGTAATGTGTATCGTGGGTTATTATTCACATTGTTCCGGTTGAATTGAGGTATAACACTGTCCACAAAGTCTCCATCTCTCGTAGAAGCTTTTTTGAAAACCCATTTTCTTTTTTTTTCTGACCTTCGGTGACCCTTCTCCCCATGACGAGGCGTCTGTTCCCCATATAATTGATAAGTTGTCTCGGACAATTTTAAATGGTAAAGCTGCTATGAACAGTTTAATGAGGTTTTTTTAAATGCAATCAAAGCACTGGGGCTCATTTTTAAGAGGGTAGAATTGAAAAATTACACTTGTTACAAGTTAGACATGTATGGAACTTTGTTTAAATCACACTTATGAAAACCAGAATTATGTGCAGTATTCTATTATGAAAAGGGTGTAGAGTAGAGACATCCTATAGGTGCAGCAGTAACTTGCCAGACAGCTACCAGAACAGAGGATCATTTGGGAAAGATTGAAACAAGTTGGGACCTTTTTTATCTGCCGAGGAAAAGATAGGCTTGTGGATGACCTGATGCAGCTCTTTGCGATTGTGAATCGGACTGAGCTGGAGATCAGGGCAATAAATTAGAAAGATCGCTAAGAAATCCAAAGGGTAATTTGGCAGATGTACACTTTTCTAGAGTGAGCGGACAACGGAATTCGTTATCAGACGATGTTGATGAGCTGAATAATGTTTGAAGAGGCAAATTATACAAACACAAGGGATATGGAATTGCAGGTTATGTAGATAGGATTGATTAAAGAAGGGCAGGAGGAGCCTTATGTGCAGCATAAACAGGTGTATAGCCTGATTCAACTCTGAAAATCTGTGGTGCTATGTAAATTAAGTACTTGCTGTAAGTACTGAATCTGATGTTTATTATCAGATGATAAACACCTTTTTTTTTAAGAAAAATAGATCAAAGTGGTGTGGGCAAGGGGTTAGGGTCATGATGAAGGACAGTATCAAAGAGTCTTGGAGAATCGGAAATATTTCTGGAAGAAGTATGGGTGAGGTGACTGGAGGTGGGACTTCCAGAGACCAATTTAGTCTGTCTGCTCTATCTTTGAAATTCCATTTTGATCATCTTCTCCTTGGGAGAATGATTGTTTGTCTGTCTGGCTGGAGCAGGAGTGTTTATTGCAAGGTATTTTTTAAAAAGTGAACATGTTTCTCCTTTAAGCTCAGGTGCTAGGTGATTGCTCCTTTTCTGGCACCCCATTCCGTTGAAGGATTTCATTACTCTCTCCATTTAGTTTCATGCACACTATCTGCTTGTAGTTCTGTAGTTTCTCCCTCCCTATCATGTTCCATTTCCTCAGCAAAAAAGGGCTGCTGCTGATTCCTCCACCCTGTTCCAATCCTTGATTTGTCATCTTCAACTTTGCTGATTTCCCTTATCAGGATCCTGTACTGACTCCGCTCCAGTCACAAGTCATTAGTGGTTATTGCCTGTGACCGTGGGACACTGCCCTGTAAGTGACTGGCTCAATCAACTGTTTGCTTAAGGGCAGTGACACAAAATATTGCAGAAGTTGGAAATCTGAAGTAAGAACAGGTAATGCTGGAAATACTCAGCATTACAGGCAGCATCTGTGAAGAGGGAAATGGCTAATGTTTCAAACTTGACATTTCCACTTGCTGATGAAAAGACACAGATCTGTAATGTTTCTTCATGTTTCCCTCTGCTGCCTAGTTATAGGAAGAGAGAGAGAGAGAGTGTGAGGAGGCCATTCAGCCCTTTGAGCTTGCTTTGCCATTCAATAAAAACATGGCTTCTCCGGTTGCAGTCTCAAATCCATTTTCTTTTTCCCCCTCCATCCAATAAAAAAATCTTTGCCTCCCTTGTTTGTTAAAAAATCTTCAACCCAGCTTTGAATAAGTTTGAAGATGTAGCCTCCGTGGCCTCCTGGGAAGAGAATTCCACAGACTAATGACTTGCAGAGGATTTTTAAAAAATTCCCAAAAGGAACACCTCTTTATTTTTAAACTGTCTTCCTTCTAATTCTAATTTTCTCTGAGAAATATCCTCCCAGTATGCAGCTTATTAATGGCCCTCTGGATCCGATAGTGTGCGCGGGAGGGGAATTTTAAGATTGCAGTTCCTGGTTTGATTTACAATGAGATGAGGTGATCACTCTGTCCAATGAATGAGCTCAACTGCTGTGACATCAGTGGTGCCAGCAGGTAAAGAAGCTTTGTAGTTCTGATATTGAGTCAAATAGATAAGGAAAGTCTCAGCTCTGTCATCTTGTGTTAATCAAAGGTCCACTCTGAAAGCAGATTTAGTGGGAATGGAGGGCTGGGAGAAGAGTTGGTGTTACACTGGCTTCAGTTCTTGCTCTGAACGTATGAAGTCAGCTTGTCCTGCTGCTGAACTTGATGAAGGGCAGGGTTGATCCACTGAAAACAAAGTGCTGGATATTACAGCAGGTCAGGCAGCATCTGTGGAGAGAGAGAACAAGCTAATGTTTCAAATCTAGTTGGCTCTTCATCAGAGATGACCCACCTTGGATTGATATCATTACATCCTCTTATCCCTCAGTACCTCAGATTGGGCACAGTGTCTGGGGGAGACTCGTGAATGGGGTGTGCACCCAGTAAGATGATCCCTTCTATGATAAGGGGCATGCAATTTAGGGGTGGGGAGAGGAGTTACTGTGCACTTTTTTTCCCTTGATTGTTGTCTTTATTCTGTGGGTTTCTGAAGAGCCTGACCCAAGAGTCCTCTCTTCTTGATTAAATGATGGACCTGATGGAATTTTGCTGACAGCCCACAGGAATGTTGAAAGACTGAGTTTGCGTCAGAAGTTGATTGGCCCCGACAGGTTGTTTGTGTGCAACAGTAAAAAGATGAATTGTCTGTCTCTCCATTTTAAAACAAACCCTCTGCAGCCCACACCACTTTATGATATGCATCAAGTTTGTGGGGTTCAGAGGTCACTGTGCATTTTGCTTTGCATGCTTCCTAATAAGCTGCAGATGTCAGTATATCCATGTTTAGAGTATGTGAATGAGGGGATGGGGCGCTGAAGGCTCTAAGTGCCGTGTAATTTTATCTTGGTGCCAGATTTCCCAAATTTGATGAGACTTTTGCAGGTGTTTTTAAAGTGAGAAGCCGGAATTGTGGAGCCACAATCCGCCACAACTCCAGACAGTCCCAAAGTTGAAAGAATTAAGAGGCAGGAGCACAGTTAACCCATGAGTATTGATTAAGAGATGCCAAACATGGTAAAGGTTTTGGAAAAAGGAGAAATGTAAAGAATTTCAGAGCTTTTGAAACCTGGGACGGAAGTGCACTAAGTCATTATCTACAGAATAAGAATGGAAAGTGGAAGCTGTGGTATTTTGGTGGGGCGCTTGCGTTAACAAAACGTCCGGAGGAATATTGGTGTGGCAGGAACTCCAGGATCTTTGCTGTGCTTAATTGATTCAGAATAAGCAGATCTCCAGGAAAGCCTTCAGCAAAACAAAAATTGAATGTGAGCAGTCAAACTTTGGATATGCTTTCAGATGTTCTGTACTGTGAATTTGTCTCTTAATTGCTGTCTGTATTTCACCTACATAGTGATTTCTTCCAGTGCATCATTGAATAGAAAAATTGGCAAGTGTTCTGGGGTGGAGGCAGGTACAATTACAGCATTTAAAAGGCAAGTGGATGGGTATGTGAATAGGAAAGGGCCGAGTGCTGGTAAATAGGATAGATTAGGATATTCAAATGGCATGGACAAGTTGGACTGAAGGTTCTGTTTCCATGCTATACACCTCTTTGACTATGTTCTCAGATTTGAGTTTCTGTATTTGAATGTATTTTATTACACTGTCTACTGGATTACCATTTACTCATTGTAACATGACTTGTCCTTTTTGTCTTTTAGTTGTCCTGTTGGATTTTGCCTCAGCACATGGAGAGCTAGGCTGGCTGACTGACCCCTACAATGCAGCTGTAAGTACCTGGGCTGTTTTGAGGTAACCTGCCATTGAGTGTAATTAGGAAAGTGAGAGGTTCTTCATTAGCAAGGGGTTCAAAGGTTACGGGGCGAAGGCAGGAGAATGGGGTTGAAAAACCATTCCGCCATGATTGAATGGCAGAGCAGACTCGATGGACCAAATGGCCTACTTCTGTAGTGATATCTTAAGGTCATCAAGCCACCCCCAATCCACCTCCGAGCTGCATTGTACTTCTAATGATGGATTCATTTCTTAAAGTGGGGGTGGGACGGTATTGGCAATTTTGGAACTCCATGGGGAGGGCAAATGTGACCATTACAGTGATCTGAACTATAACCCAGTTTTCTCACTGGCGTTAATTGAATATACAATTGAAGCCGCTCATTTACTTTGTGTAATTTATTTTTTTTCCCCTCCCTGTCACTTCTCAACAGCTTTGTCTTCCTAAGCAGCCAGAATTCCACACTCTCCATTTTTTTTCCCAATGGCCATTTTTCATCTCCCATGCATTTACTGGGTCTTCAGCTGTGGACGCATTGCCATTTTACTGCAGGTGAATCCAGTCACCTGACCTCTGACTGCACTTGCTGTTCAAGGATTGGGGATTGCTGGGGCAGTCTGAAGTCTTCCCTCTCAAATGGCATGATCTAAGTTCCTGTATGATTCCTGGGCTAGAGAATGGCCACTCGATTGTAGCCACCCATGTAGGGGCCGGAGTGTGGTGGCTGGGTGAAAAAACTAGGAAAGGCTTTTTTCTGGTAAAAGTAAAATTGTCAATGGTATCAAACCAGTGATACTGGGAAGTGTTGAAAGTCCCTGCCTTCAGAAATGTAGGGAGGAGATGTGGATGTGCGGGTAAATAACTTTCCTTTCTTCCAATGGAGCATTTCACCTGCAGCTCTGAATGGCTGTCCCTAGCAATTTTTTTCTCTCCTCTTCTTGTTTGCAGTGGGATCTTCTTCAGAATGTGTGGAACGACACCCCCATATACATGTACTCTGTGTGTAATGTGGTGGAAGGTGATCAGGACAATTGGTTACGGACTAACTGGATCTACCGCGGAGAAGCTCAGCGAATATTTGTCGAGCTCAAGTTCACTGTGCGCGACTGCAACAGCTTCCCCGAGATAGAGACCTCCTGCAAGGAGACCTTCAACCTCTACTATGTTGAGTCTGACTTCGATTATGGAACAATCTTTAGGAAGAACCAGTTCAAAAAAATTGACACCATAGCGCCCGACGAAGTCACAAAGAAGGAGGACTTTAGCTCCCGAAACGTGAAGGTTAATGTCGAGGTGCGTGCAGTGGGCCCACTGAAGCAGAAAGGCTTTTATTTAGCTTTTCAAGATGTCGGTGCCTGCGTCGCGCTCCTGTCTGTGCGTGTGTATTACAAGAAGTGCCCAGCCATGGTTCGCAACATGGCCACCTTTCCAGAAACCATAGCTGGCGAGGATTCTCAAGCGCTCTCTGAGGTTGTCGGGTCTTGTGTCGAGAACGCAGTGGCCCATGAGCCTCCGAAGATGTACTGCAATGCTGATGGCGAGTGGTTGGTCCCAGTTGGGCAGTGTATGTGCAGAGCTGCATACGAGATGGTGAATGGTACCTGCAAAGGTAAGTGCTGTCCAGTTTGAACTCCTGAGGTTGTATATCATGAGGCCTGATCAAGCGATCGTTTGTAAAGCAGTACGATGGAGGGAAAGGGAGGACAAAGAATTCTATATTACCAGGGCTGTATGTCAGTCCATACATTACTACATGGCGCAGGATTAATCTTTGTTAATTCCAACCTTTGTTTGCAATTATGTCCCATAAACAAAAGGAATTCTAGTGACAATTAACTCCTGTCTCCCAACTCTCTCTCATTGTTTGGTGGCTTGCCTAATTCTACACAGCTCTGATATGGACTATGGTCTGATGGTGCAATTGCACTTTAACCCCATGTTAAATTTGCAGCTTGACATCAGCAGAGCATATGCTCATCCTGGACTCAGTTCTTAGAGAAATCGGTGTCTCTTTTTGTGTGAGAGAGACACACATCTGTGTGTGTTCATGTGTACAATTTTTCTTGCTTTATTTAAATTGCACAGACGGAGAGTTATGTTGGGGTTCAGTCTCAGGAGCGGAGTTCACTTTGATGCAGGACCACAGAAGGTGCCTGGGTGAGACATGCTGAACACTGAACAAAGCCCCGTTGTAAATTCTGAGGGGTATGTTGAACACTGGGCTTGAGGTCAGGTGGGTGGAGTTTGTGGTGGAGTGGACGATCGGGGAAACATAGTTGTCAAAAGAATTCATCGGACAATGAACGCTGTTGTGTAGCGAGTTTGTTTAATGAGATGTGGCCTCAGTCACTCATCAGTGATTTACTGGAGACCCTCCCTACTTCTGGGCATATGTGAAATTCCATTACGCTATATAATAGACATTCCACAGTCTCTGCCTCTGTTACTGGTAAAGTTCTGTTTTTTTCCCCAATTGTTCAGATCTTAAGGCAATGCTAATGTAATAACAAGCCCCATGTTGTCCTCACTATTGACTGGGCTCTGGATGAAATATAGTCAAAAAAAAACCTGGAGAGTTTAATTTATTTTCTGTGATACTTATGCAATGTATTAGTGAGGCTGGAATGTTAACTAGTTTAGTTCTGATTGCTTGGTGTAACTGCAACGGTGAGATTAATTTCCACCTTTGCTGCCAGCACAGAATTCTTTGCAACAGGCAAAGGACCTTGTCCTTTTTTAAAAAAACATTTTGATGGATTGACCCATTTAGTCACCACATACCTTGGGCTGTTGCTCCATAAAAGTGTGTGCGTGTTATATCTACACCAACAACCTTTCCTGCAATAACTTCTCTGGGTAAATAAAAGTCCCTGACTTTCTTTTCTTGATGGTGATTGCCTCGTTTGTAAGTGAACAACTCCGTTTTTTTTCCTTCAGAATCCTGAAACTTTTCATTGGGATTAGCTCATTGTGCTTCACTTTCCAAAACCAATTGTTTTCTCCTGACAATAAATAGGAGTTAATTAGATTAGGTTCCTGACCGTGTATAAACAGGCCCTTCAGCCCAACAAGTCCACACCGACCCTCCAAAGAGTATCCCATCCTTTCTAATACACCTAACACTATATGGGTAATTAGGAATGGCCAATTCACTTGACCTGTACATCTTTGGATTGTGGAAACTGGGGCACCAGGAGGAAACCCACACAGACACGGGGAGAATATGCAAACTTCACACAGTCATCCGAGGCTGGAATTGAGACCAGGTCCCTGGTACTGTGAGGCAGCAGTGCTAACCACTGAGTCACCATGCCGCGAATGGGAACATATTTATTCTGAACCCATTTCAAACTCTGGTAAAATATAAACTAGTTGTAAGAATGGTCCTCTTGGCAGCGTTGATGTTGTTTGATGCCTAATACCAATTCCTCACATCAAAGATCGTCTTTATTCCTTTGGTATGTGACCTCTTTCAAACTGAGAAGCGATGCAGCCCATTAGAATTTCAAGGTGCTTCAGTTGGGCAAGTGAGATGTATCAAGAGATTAATGCGTCGTTTTTCTGTCTTCTGGGGCTGCAGCTCTGTCAGTTCTGAGGGAGCGGTTGTTTCTGTGCAAAGAATGAGAAACAGGGTTAGTTGCTTGAGGAGGAGGAGATGAAACTGCTGTAACCGTGGGGAGCCAGGTTGTATCAACCCATTTCCGCTCCCTACGCCTGAGCTGGGCTTTGTGCACCTTTTTGGTTAATTAGTGTGGAATGCCCTTCACTTGCAAAACAGGAAGTTAGTTGCGCTTTGAGGTGGAGGTAGCATTATTTGACAAGGCCAATGGATTTAGTGAGCTGCATGTTCATTAGAACTCCCCAGTCCATACACGCATTAAACCATTCAATAAGCAGCCATACAGCTGAGAGTTTGGGTTTCGCACCTCACCACAATTGACTCAGGATGACAAAGGGAGTCTTTCTTTCAACCTGTGTTCTTTTTGCAGAAGGGGATTAGTCGATATTCAGGGAGGAACTGGATAATCTGCATCTAGTACAAGATCCAATTATTGTTTGAAGTTGGCAGATGTCCAATGTTACTCTGGATATTTTCAATAATTCTTGTTTCTGAGTTAAACAAATCTTGCATTTTGAAGTCAGACAGAGGTGTCAGACTGGTTGGCACCAGCCAACTCCTCTTTTAAAGAAGGTCTAATGATCTGGTTATGAAGTTAATCTGTAATTAGACCAGGATGTGTTTATATAAGATTTTGCCAAGTGGGAGGGGGGGATGTTTTTGCCCCAAAGATGTACTGGAACTCTCCATTCTTGTGACTGCTGCCTAGTCTGGTGGTCTTCACTCAATACACTTGGATTGCTGTAGTAACAGGTCATGCAGTTTGGGAAAATCTACATTAATTCCCATTTTCTGTTGCGTTGACTGATTATAGTTCAAGCCAATTTGCTTCATTGCTCCTGAGCGAACATTTATTGAAAGGGGTTCCTGACCCCTGATCGTTACTTGAGATTTCAAACCTGAAAGGTGCACATGAGGCCGGTGAAGACCAAATTAGGTTTGGCTGCTAAAGCCAAATTACTTGCTCCCTGCTTGAGTGAAGGGTTGTTTCAGAGAAGTATTGGGGAATAGGAGAGCAATTTAGGAGGACAGAAGAGATTCAAATAGCTT
Organism: Chiloscyllium plagiosum; assembly: GCF_004010195.1. Taxonomy (NCBI): domain Eukaryota; kingdom Metazoa; phylum Chordata; class Chondrichthyes; order Orectolobiformes; family Hemiscylliidae; genus Chiloscyllium; species Chiloscyllium plagiosum. Next base: position 19,917,725 of record NC_057743.1, on the reverse strand, counting down.
AGTCACTCATGCAGAAACATATCCTTTGGTCCAACCAGTCCATGCCAACCATAATCCCAAACTAAACCAGTCCCACCTGCCTGCTCCTGGCCCACATCCCTTAAACCTTTCCTGTGTTTCTAAATACTTTCAACTCACTTATATTGTGTTAGTGTTGTTGGGATTGTTTTGCAGTAGGCACAGCTCCTAAAATGACAGTATGTATCAAGACCTACACAACACTCTTAACATTGAGCGTTGGGGGTGGGAGTATTGATTTGAAACTAGCTGACAATGCTGCGTGGAGGCAATGTGCTGGTCAGTCACATCTCAGCACTTCTATTGGCCTGGAAGCCATGCCTAACGTCCCAGCTCCAGTTTCCTGTGCTCTGGTGGGGGCGGGAGAAAGAGGGAGATTGTATACCACAGGATCTGTACTTTTCAGCAGTCCTACCCTGGAATGAAGTCATGCGGAACCACAGACTGTTTGAAAGGCAGCAGAGTAAAGCCACAGGGACTGCCTGAGAAACAGCACCTTGCCTTTAATAAAAAGAAGCACACAACTCAAGCTATGATATAACCTAGTCATTAAAGCATTGAAGGAATGAGAAAACATGGATTAAGCTGACTGCAGCAATGGCACTGAGCTCCTCTTTGATCGATATTGTTTTTGGATATTCATCTTTAAATGGTTAGGGTGCTTTTCTCTGGAAGGTTTCGGTGCAAATTGCTGTCCGTTCCTTTCTCTTTTCTTTCCCACCAAGTCCTGGTTGTTTCCAGATGGTGTTGGGTGCACTTGCCGGGGTATAGGTGCACAAGCTACCCTTCCAGCAGCCCAGCCAAATGGTCCCTCCTTCTTTTTTGACATCCAGCTGGTGGCCACTGGGGCTTTTCAGTTTGCTGCATAGTCTTCATGAGCAGGAATCCTGCCTCTGGGATTTATCTTTTTTTTAATCCAATGAAATGTGCGAGTTCAGCATGGCCTGAGGGTGAAAATGATTTGGCCTCTGTGTAGGGGGTTGTAGGGTAATCCTGAGCAAACTGTCTAAAATCTGATCATTTGGTAAGGTAGATCCTGAGAAACAATTTCAGCTGGTGGAAGGAGGCAGAACAAGGAGACATGACCTTCAAATTAGAATAAGGACATTAGTGGGACGGGGTGAAATTGGAAAGCATTTCTTCATCTACAATGCAGTTGATGCTGACTCCATTTCTGTCTCCATATGACTGGGGACACTGGTAGCTCTTGAGATAAGGCATTTATGAGAAGGAATATGGAACAAATTGATAGTAGTTTGGAGGTGTGAAGGGCAATTACCTCTGATCTGAACGGTCTGAATCTCCTATTCTCTTTCCATTCGTTGGTCATTTGCTTTGCAGAGAACTTCAGGGTAGAGATGAGATGGAAGATGTTCTGAGATCTGGACTGACTGAATTTGCCTCTGGTCATCTTAACTGACTTGGTGCCAACAGGGTGTCCTCACTCGGTGAATTAAACAGTGCAGATTAAGACCAAACCAGTTGCACCAGTCTTCCTGGTTTGGTGTCTCCTGGAGATTTGGAAACATCAATATCCTCTTTCCCCAAAACACCATTTAATTGAATCATGTAATTGTTTCTTTAAATGAATATCCTGATATTTTAAGGTACACCAAGTAAATTCTTATGAATGTGTTTTGTGTCTTATTTTACAAGATGGTCAGTGACCAAAAATCTTTGGTAACCTCCATCGATCATATCTGCACATCACAAAAGACAAAAAGAATTGAGTTCTCTGCTAATGGACCAAATGTAGGCAATAGCTTAGAAATCTATAGGTGTCCAACTCAAAAGCCAGGCTGGTGGTGATGTTGGCATTCAACCTTCCTGCTCATTTAGATTTTCAGTGACTTTTTTTTTTCCCTGTCAGGTATATGTTTTTGCTATCCCTATCGCATTCCCCCAAATTGTGGTTTTTCTTTTAATGTAATATCAGTCCCAGTGAGGTGTTTGAAGCCTCTGACTTTAGTATTGAATTAGGGAGAGAATACTGCACCTTTCTAAACCCACATGGGTGCCTAGGAGTGGAGATTAGCTGACGCCAATGTTGTTTGTTTAATCATTCTGCACTCTCCTACAACCTTGGTGCTATGCCGTACCATTCATCTCCTCCTGTCATCTGATTCCCTTAATTATATGCTTTTTTTCTCTTTAAAAGCAGCTGAGACGTTGAGTCTTGCTGTGTCTTGATGTTTTGTGGCAGTTATGTTGTGGCTGGTACGAAGTTTGCATTTTGTTTTGTTTAATTTTGTCCCCATCACATTTCACAATTCTGAAGTGTGTGGATGAAAGATGCTGGTGTCATCTATTGCCAGATGTAATGACAACACTTTGTTCAGCAATTTTAAACCAAAAATCCTTTGGCTTCTCTCACTCCACTCACTCACTCCACTCACTCATTTTGTTTTTGTGGGTAGATTTACACATTTTTACAGTTGGATTGTGACTGGATGGCCAACCTCAAGAATGATGTGGAGGGAATGAGTCTGAAGCAGTGGGGAATCATCAGATTGACCAAAGACGGATGGTTACAGTTAACCAGGGTAGTTACGGTTAGCCAGAATAGTCATGTGACCTGTCTGTTGTTTGTGGTTTGGGTGGATGCACTGGTTTTAGTTGAATCGCCCATGATGGCAAACCACATTGATGACTTTGGCTGGATTCTATCCATCACAGCCAGCCCCATGCAACTGAAAACCTGAAATTGTTGCTGATTTCATCTCTCTCTGGACTGGCTATGGGACAGTTTGTGTTTTTAATTTAAAAATGTATCATTATTGGCTCAACGTAGGGACTTCTCCCTGACGTGTGATTCCAAGCCCAGCCCTAGCTTTGGACATGCTTTCAGATTCCATTTTGTTCCCAGAAGGGATGTAGTCATTTTGGTGGTGTTTTCCTTTTGACCGGAAGCATTCGTACAAACAAACAGCCACTCTGGGTCACCGCCAAAGTGGTCTTGCTGTTCTACTTCCCTCGTGAGCACTCTTTCGTTCTCTCGGTCGTTGGTTTTGTAGCCATGTTGCACTTAGACAAGATCGGATCTTATCTCAACACGTCAGAATGTAGCTCACTCACTGCCTTGTACTTCCCCATTTGCAGCTGGCCTGTAACCGGACAAGCCTCTAACCTTTTTCTCTGACCCACCTACATTTTCTTTGTGTGAGTCACTGTTATCTTTTGAAGCTGAATGGTCAGTCAGTTCCTTCCTTAACTCTGGCACAAGGCTGGAGATTTCATTTTGAGTGTGGTGGGTGGCTGCTTGACTCTTGCGACAACATGTTTCTGTACTCGAGCATGACCCTGTTCTATCATGCAATAATCTGAAGGCACACAGGCTTTCAACTTACTGGAAGAGCTTCTTTCACCATCTTTTATTGAAAGATGCTTCACTGATAAATGCCTGTGCTGTTTTTGTTGGAGGACCTGAGTCTGAACCAGCCAGCATCTCAATGAATTGTATGTGAGAATCTTTCCTGACTTAGAGAATCAATGTCCTAGGGATAATGATAAATGCACCAGTCCCTCCTTTTCCCAGTGTCCCAGTGCAAAGGGCCTGTTTAAGTATCTGAAGAATTTTTCGTTCTGACTTGACGATTAGAGAAGGCTTTCCACAAGTGGGATTGAGTGCTGACATTTGGGGTCATGAACTCCAAAACAGCATTAGCCAGTCTCTCGTTTCCCTTTCCTTTTGCAATAATGGGTCAGCCCTCCCACAGCTCCCCAAGGAGTCACTATGTTTTCAAAGTCTTCAAAAGGGGGCTCACTGTGGGGGAAATGTTTGGGACACACTGGTTTAGAGCCCTTCCTTTACTGATATGTTTCTTGTTAACTGTCTAATCTACCCTTTTTTTTAACGTTGCTTTTCTTCAAAAGCTTGGTTCCGGCTAACCAGGTCACTGTCTGTCTGCTGCAGGTCTGATTACCTGAAGGGGTCACCCTCTGTGCTTTAACCCTTCCATCTGTCCTCCCAAAACTCTAGCTAAGGGGAAAGTGAATGCCTTTTCCAGACAGGACACCACCCATTCCTGCCTGGCCTGATCCACGTTGTGACCCCAATCTGGTTGACTGTTCTCAGTTGCATTCAGCTATTACTGTCCACTGTTAACTCATTGAGAGGGGAGATTTCTAATTAACTTCTGTCACCAATGGGCCAGAGGTGTTGGGAAGAAAAGAATCATTTTGAGTTGTCACACTACCCCAAGGCTGATCCTTACAAAGGACGGTAGCAGGATGCCTGTGACTGATGAACCTGTGCTCCAGTCACTGTCAATAACTTTAGGGAAGGAAGAAAATAGTTTACATGTGTATGCGTCATAATACTGACTGAAATTTGAGCAGGAACACTGTACGAGGATTTCAATAAAACTGCATTTGTGTCAAGCCATATCTGTTCAGCAGACCTTAGTTACAAGGGCACTGTGACGTATTTTAACATTTAATCTGAATTCATTTAAGTCTTGTCACCGTCGTCACCATATCCTGTTGTAAATGGGAATGCATTTAGTTTTCAAACGTGCTAATTTATGGGTGCCATTATGAGCTCAGTTGTAATTATTGTGTTTTTAATTTCCTCCCCCCCCTTCTATCCCTGTTACCAGTATTCAGTTTTATTGTGGAGTGACTCCAGGGCAATATTAAGCCATAAATATGTACTTAAGCTGCTGATTCACATCAGTCCTGTGTCCATCACAGCAGGAGAAGTCCTTTATCCAGCTGCGCTTTGTCCTAAAGGCAAAAGGCTGTGTTTAATGCAGTGGCTCTGTCAGACTGTAGGAGACAGAAAGACTACTTCATCTCTATCTGGGCTGAATTAGAACGCACTGGTTTCCTAACCTTGTTCTCAGTGTCTTATTCTAGAACACCGTTACTGCTTGACTTTAAATGCAAAACTTCTGTGGGACAAATACAACACAATTATGAACAATTGAAAGGGAAAGTCAGCCAGTGTTTTGTCTGGCAATGACAGACCTTTCCTAGAAGTGTTTGCCCCCCTTCCCTTACTTGCTAGCACTCATGAAAGTTGCTTAAAATATATAGCTGAGGCAAATCCCACAGTCTTTAAGATGCTGCTGAGCCAGTTTCATACACTATTGACCTGGGGCCTCATTCTTGGTGGAAATACGTTACCTTGTCCAAAGTATGTTCATCCTCATCAAATCCTATTTTAAACCCTTACTTTAGTTCAGTGCAGTTTTGTTCTGCCCTGAAGTTTGAGATCATGGGCAAGCAAAAAAAACTGTTTTAATAGATTTCATTCTCCAAAAATGTCATGCCTTCCCAGCCTCGAGTGGACATTTAATTACTCTAATTGCCATGTGGCGAAAATTGTCATTCAGTGGGTTTGGGTTGATGTGCTGATGTGGATCAGTGGAATACAACTGATTATACGGTGACTAATTGCATAGCAATAGTTAGTGGTTTGACTAGTTAAGGCAATGGAAGTTTATACAGGAAAGTCCCAGGGCTATCTGGTCAATTCTAAATTGGCGTTGGTTGTGAAGGGGGCTGGTACAATCCAACTGGGTTTAAAGCTAACTCAAATGCCCATTATTATTGATCCCACTTGCTATCAGAATTGGTACACCGGATGATCGTACAATTGAATGGGAGTTGGCTTCAATGTTCATCCCAGCAAATATCCTGCTGACTTCTATTGCTTCTATCATGCAAGATAGATTGGCATTTGGGCAAGATGGTTGGGAGGGAAGGGAGACTAGTGCAGTGAGGCTGGTGTGCAGCAGGTAGCGCTTAAGAGGAGGTTGGATATGTTGGGAAGAGAAAGGGGAAATAATTTGCTTAGAAATTTGGGAGAGGAGAGTGGGAAAGGTATTTAATGGGTTAATTTGTAGACATTGTAGATGCACCCTGGTTAGTAAGTACAAAATAAAGGCTTTCCATAATGGCAGGTATTTGAACAGGTTCAGTCCTGCCTTGTACAGTCCCAGCGTGTTTCACTCGAACATAGTTTGAAGTTAGTGTAACATTAGAGTCTGAATTCTTGCTGACATTCTTGAAGCATTTGCTCATTTCCTTGGCTAGAATTTGGAGCTGGATATGCCTCAGCTTGTTTTCCCCTGCACCACCTTCCCCAATGTGTGGACTCCAATACAATGTGTGCCATTTTCCCCAGGCTGTTCAGTCAATTGCTTTGTGTCAGCTGTAGCAGGGTCTGACCTTGTCCAGTTGAGGTCTGAGTCACAGTTTCCGACGGGCATGAGCCAATTGAATCCCAGTTTTGCAACATCACCTGATCCGCAGATCTACGTTCTAGGTTGTGACCAGTACGGAGAATGGCAGAACCGGGTTATGAGATGGGCGAAGGATAATTATTGTATTAACAGCATGAATACACACACGGAAAGTTTGGAGGGGGGGAGGGGGAAGAGAAAAGACCTATTGGATTTCAAGGCGATTCACACTGGGTGACCTCATTCTATTCATAGATTTGAATCACTGGTTCCGCAGGAGATGCTCAGTGACCAGCAATAACTGCAAACTTCCCCTCACTACTGCAGATCTGGGCAGCATCAGGAAGGCACTGACTTGTCATCCAGCAGATGGATGAGTCTCCTTGGGTTGATGCCAGCGTTGGTTTTTCCCTTGGTTTTCCTCTCTCGTTTTCTGGACAATCTTGCAGATACTGATAAACTTCCTGAAAAGCCAGCGCACCACTTAAAATAAAAGTCAGATCTTGACTTGTCCGTTTATTATTTGACATGAGGACAGTCATACAGTTGGCTAGATGCCTTTCCATCCGTAGAGCAGATGGTGCCACTTTGTGTACTTTCTGTTGAGGTTTTTGTCCCTTGGCTCCTTTTTTATTCTGTTCTCAAAACCCTAATCAAGTAGTTCCTGAGAATGGGGATTTTATTTTAAACAGATCCATTCAGGTTGATGGCCGTCTGAGGTTCCCCTTAGCCCATCACTTTGGCGATATTGTTCCTCTTGGTTTTCTTTAACTTCTCACTGATTTCCATCCTGATTATATTTGTTTCTGTTGTCTCCTTTTCAGCTGCCTCCTCTGTTTTCATCCAGGGGCATTTTACCTCTTCGCTGCATCTAGGTTGTTGCCATGGATGGGCTATTGCTGACTGCAAGCCAATGGTGCTGAGAGTGGGAGGGGGGAGGGAGGAGAGTCATGACCAGGTTAGTTTCAAGGCCCATTCTCTTTCCCTTAGCCAGTGCATCAGTACATACGTATCATGTTTTCCTGAGCCAGTCAGTATCCAGTCTATCCTCTTGCTGTATTGTTGTTGGTCTCAGCTCAGAGCTGGGCCATTGCAAATTAGCCATTATCCAGTTTAGGCAAAGGAAGTGTCTGCTCTGATCAGACATCTGAGCCCAACGTGTTGGAAAAAGTCTGCGGAAAGGATTGGCTTCGTGGCAATGAATAGTTCTAGGTCACCGCTAAAATCAATCACAGAATTTTTAAAAAAGTCATTAAAAATTTTTTTCCCCTCCATATCAATGGGGATGAAATGGTTGAACGAAGTCAGCAGTCACCCAACTGGGTAACCAGGAGTCAGCGTTCACTTCTCCATTGACATGTGAAGATGGCCATGTTAAACGGCTTATAGCTGGAGCGAGGGTTCAGGGTGGTTAGAAGTAGGAAGTCCGGTGATGAAACCTCCAGAAAAACTGCCCATCCAAATTGTCACCCTCAATGGAGATCTGACTGGGTTTGGAGGAAGGAATCCACCCCACCCCTGCCCCCACCACCAATGCTTCAACAGATTGGTAAAGCTTTGTGTTGGCTTTCCCTTCAAAACAGAGTAGCAGCTCCTGACCAGTAGCTGATTGAACCTGTGATTGTTTCCCAGTGGAGCTTGGTGACATTGGGACTGGTGAGGATGCAGTGTATGGTTATGTCGGGCTGTAGTTTGTTCACATTCTATGCGCGTTGGCAGGTTTGGCTGGGCTGAGTGCCTTTGCCACTATCTCTGCAATGCTATTGCTGATTTGTCCCTTGTGATGTTGCCAGAGTGCTCGCTGAATTGTTTTACTTTCAGAGCTGGGCACCACCTTCAATTCAGATCACAGCTACCAGTCCAATCTAACCGATCTCTGCCCTCGTTTTCCAGGTCATATCCCTCTCTGTAAATGCTCCGGTCTGATTGCTGCAGTTTATCCTCCCTGAGGGACTGTTGTGTTTGTGTTGCTAGTTAATTGGAGGATCACACAGAACGGAAGTGTAGCCAGCCTGGTGCTGACAGTTTGCTCCTAATGACGAGTCGTTATCCTTTACTAAAGCCCTGTGCACCCTATGTGATAAAACCCTGGGCTTTCAATTTCCTTTCAACTCCACTCACTCACAGAAAGGTTAAGAGCTGTGACCTTTCTCTGTCTAGCTGCTTTTTCTCTCCCCAGATGAGCCCCATTCAGTTGTAATGCATTTGCAATGAGATCCAGGTGTTGTCACCCAGACCTTCTCTCTTGGGGGGGGGGGGGGGGTCACTGTTGTTTGTCTGGTATAAGACACCTTCACAACTTCACAATTAAATGCACACAACATGACCTCAGCAGCCTTTGAACTATCACCTTGCCTTGTCAGGCCAGATCCCATTGAAAAATCCACCCTGTCTCACTTCGGCATTCCCTTGCATGTTCATTCATTACAAAAATTTCCGAAGGGTGGGAGGCTAGTGTATGTGTACTTCCTTAACCAAACAAACAGCACTGGTTTGGGAAATGACTTCCTAGCCTGGCATCCTCCTGTGAATGTGTTTTACTGAGGAATTAACATAACTGAGTTGAAGTCTTTTGATCTGCTTATCCTTATCAGCAATTTCCTATAACCTCCATTTTAATCTACCTCCGCAATTTCTTTTTTTAAACCCTGGGATTACCTCCCCACTTCCTCCTCCAGTCTGTCACAGCATCATTGGCAACTGAAGCTTCAGAATTGGAATTTACTCCCTGACACAACCACCACCTCGGCTCAAACCTATTCAGAAGTTCAACCCTTTGTCTGACTGTTGTTCACCTGGTATCCACACCTTCCTCTGGGAATAGTGTTTTTTAAAATAAAACTCGTCTAATTTTAAGTCAAATGTGAATCTAGCTCAGGTTAAATGAGGGTATCCAACGTTAAGAATCCATCCATCCATCCATTCAATGTTCTCTGTATTGACTCCTGTTGTCCTTTTGGCATTACCATTGGCATCACCAACTATCAGCATCCTGGGTGGATCCATTGACTGATCAGGGCCAGCCATGGGCTTTACAAGAGCAGGTTAGAAGTGGGGAGCTCTGCAATAGATAAGTCCCCAGTAGCCCCATTTACTCCCTTCATTGAAACAGCAATGTGGATAATTCGCAGCTTGCACTGCAGTAGCTTGCCAAGGCTCCTTTTTTTGGTAGCGCCTTCTACCACCTGTTGGTTTCCACCCCTCAAATCTTCACTGTCACTAAATCTGAAAACCGAAAACAAAAATCGATGGAAAAGTTCAGCTGGGCTGGCAGCATCTGTGGAGAGAAATCAGTTAATATTTCAGGTCCAGTAACACTTCCACAGGTGCTGTCAGACCTGCTGAGCTTTTCCAGCAATTTCTGTTATTGTTCACTATCACTGGGTCAGCCACCTGGAATTCTGTTCCTCTCAGTACTACACCTACACCCCAAAGGCCAGAGGTACCACATTCTGCAAGACCATTGGGGCTGGGTAATACACACTGAGACACCACATAACCCTGTGTGCAACTCAAACCCATTGTCTGTGAGATCACTTTTGTCTTTCCAGGTTATGAGTGTTAGCAGAGTAGATAATGTTAGGGTCTGCAGGTTCTGAACTGCTCCATCACGTTGACATTAGGCATCTTTCCATTCAGGGTAGCCCTTTGTATGCTGAAGGTCATTGTGTTGTACTCTGGTATGTTGGCAGGGACACTCCTACTGCATTTTTTCGCCAAACAGAAACCAGCTGGCCAGTGTTTGCTTTGTTACTGATTTACAGACCTGTTGTTTGATGTTTAAAATTATAATGTAGGATTGCCCCACCCAGGAAATACCAGAGTGAAGAGCTCACCACCTTTTTAAAGCTTGGGCAAAAAAAAAAGCCATGACTATCCCTTCTCACCACTGAGCAAACCTATCCAAAGCCATGGAAAATGGCCCTCTTGCCTCCAATCACTGTCCTTTTACCTGTTCTGTTTGGTCGGTCTGTGACGTTTGATTATAGTTAATCTCATTATCTGACACGCGTTTCCATGTGGATCTGAGGTAAAAGTTTCTGACGTTGGCTTCTCATCTTCCCCACACTGTCAATGTTGTCTCCCCTCCTCCTAAACAAACATCTCCACCCCACCCCTGCCCTAGTCCTTCGTTTTGAGAAAGGGGTTCAGCTTCCAGCTGCATTCTGAGGGCACTCACCTTGGATAGGTTGCAATTTCTTCCAGCTCCACCTCAAGTTGACTTATTGTCATTGTCACAAGCATCATTCCCTTTCCCATCGGTCGATTTGCCCTCCAGCCAGAGTCTCTGATTTCAGTGGACTGCTGCCAGCCTCTGCTTCCTGTTTGAACTGAAACCTCTTTTCCCACCCCACATGCCATCCATCCCAAAGACAGCTTGCTTTTGTGATGTTAGCATCATGCCTGCTAGTAACTGGCACCCTGCCAGAAGAGGGGCATTCGAGGAGTTTATCCCACTTTGTATATTACTGTTGGATGTACCAACTACTTTGAGGTTGAGCTCTGGTTTCAGATGGTTACTGCGTGTGAGAAATGCAGCCCAGGCCAGTGGAATGTTGAAGGCTTCTATAAATATTTCATTCTGTAAATGGGCTGTATTCTCTTATTTTCAAATCTTACATGGGCTGTGGGCACCTCTGGCATTTGTTGTCCATTCCTCATTGCCCTTGACGTGCTTGGCCCTTAAGACCCTTTGTGAGGGCGGTTAAAGGTCGAGCAGCTCTCTCGGGATCTGGAGTCACATGTAGGCCAGACCGGGTTATGACTTACACCCCACCCTCACTATCCTTTTTTGTCTCATTTTGCTGATAGCATTAAGAGATTGCCTCCCGCTGTTGCTCAGCTTTACACAGTTCAGGCAACCCCCTTTGGGGTCTCCAAATTACCCTTCACATCTGACAATAAAGTACTCTCTTCAGTGAGAGTATCCATTCTGAACTGCAAGGTGATGGTCCAGGTGTAAAGACCATCCTCCTCTGCGTTATAAGGGATGGCCTGGGGCTATCATCTTTCGAAGGTCTAAGAGGATCTCTGACAAAATGCCATGTTCGTGTCCAGATCATGATCGGAAGCTCCAAGGAATGTTTGACCCAGTGTGCCTCCTATGTGGTGTAAACACAATTATTTTCAGTTTAATTCCACTTTGGAGATCTTCTTATTGAGAAGATGCCTTTAAGCAGGCAAGTTCAGCAGCAATGTGAAGCTGCTATTGTACCAAGTTCAGTCAAATATCTGCTTCAAGCTGGAATCTCAGCTAGAATAAACAAGCGGAGATATTTTTAGATTCTTCCTCTCCGCAAGAGATTAGAAAGACAATTTCTGCCCTCCTTGGGAAATCTGAGTCCTTTTGAACTGTTGACATGTGTATATCCTGCTGGTTAGGCAGCAGTCTACCCTGCCAATACCAGAAAGCACAGTTACTACAGTCTCCATGTTCAGCAAGATCCATCAAATGTGTGCTATAGAAGCAGGCCATTCAGCCCAACCAGTTCATGTTGGGTTATTTATGATCCACTGGAGTATCCTTCTATGTTTCCTCATCTAAATCATTATTGTAGCCATCTAGTCCCTTCTCCCTCATGCTTTTCTAGCTTCTTAAATATATCTTTACAACTCATTCCAATGGGAGCAAGTTCCATGTTCTCACCACTCTCTGGGTGAAGAGCTTTCTTCAGCATATCCCATTGGGCTGCTTGGTGATTGTCTTGTATTGATGGCCTCTGGTTGTAGTCTTCCCTGCGAGGAGAGATCCTCTGTGTAACCCCCCTCCCCATCAAAGCCTTTCCTAATTTTACAGGCCTTGATTTGCTCATCCTTTTCAAATGAAAGAGGCAACCCATTGATTCTTGCCTGACATCTGTTTAAAATTTGCAAATCTGTGCCCTCCCCCATCCTTTTCTATGGATCCTAATTGACAAAGAAGACCACCACAGTATCTGAACACCAACAGATTTGGGTGGCAATAGGGAGGGCATTGACCTAGTAGATACAGCCCTGCACTCCTAAACTGAAAATAAAGCTCGCTCAACACTGTCCCCATCAAACACTCCTGTGACAGGGACCCTGTCATCCCCTCTTCACACTCCTCCATTTTGTTTCTTTAATTTTGCTTGGGGCACTAACGAGTTACAGCTCCATAGCAACTAGAATATATCAGTGGTCATTCTCCACGTATGAGCTCTGCTAGCACTGGAGCACAGACGATATGCCACATCACATTCTCAGGATCTCATCAGTTTGGGAGACTGATCCAGCTCTTGAGATCATGCTTGTGTTATGTGATAAATGTTAAAGCTTATTTTGTGGGCCATTGGTGCTATCATGACCCTAATGTGATTGAAATCTTTCTGTTCATGAAAGAACATGTGCTTGGGCTGTACCAGGCAATGGGAATTGCACTGATACAGGATCAGCATAATCTCATGACAGCAACCATTATTAAGACAGAAACTGTCAGGGACCTGACTTTGTTTTGTGTTAACAGCAAGCAGAGGGAATGGCATGCTGACTAAGCTCAGCATGTCAGCACTACACCTGAGTGTGCATTACCATCTGGCTTGCCCAGATAGAGACTCCTATTAACTTCAACCCCAGCTCTCAATGAGCTGCTGGGTCCAACAAAGCAGCCTTACTATTCCTGTCTCTGGGTCTCCATGGTAAGATAGCTTGTGTCATCTGAGGTCCCTTGCTATTTTGGCAGCTGTTTGACGACATTATTAAGCAGAATGTCCATGTCGACATGACTTTTGTCAGTGACTGTCTGTTGGAATATAAATAATGAGAGAGTTGCTGTCAAAAGGACTTGGATTTCCTTTTGACTCTGATTAATGAACTGGCCAACCCAAAGACAGTGGGCACAGTTTGAGAGAGGGGCTATTCTTGCTGCATTTGTTACCACAGTTACTGAAAGCTACTTGTCTGGGAAATACAGGCGTGTATGGACAATGGGATGTGCTTATGGTTTGGAGGCCGGTCGTTTCAAGTAACTGGCTTTACAAAGAGCTGTGCTTCATTCTATTATCAAAGTGGGAGCCTTGGTTTAGTGGTAACCTCTGAGTTGGAAGGTTATAGGTTAAGGCCCTGACCCAGGAACTGGAATGCAGAATCTGGACGGATTCTTCAATGAGTGACTGAGCCAAGCATTGCAATTCTGGCGGTTCTGTCTTTTGAATGAGATCATCTTCAGCGTGAGTGGAGATCAAAGATTGCACAAAACCACTTTGACAGGGCAAGGGAGAGCTCCTTGATTTGCATCCCTCTCGCCATCATGACAAGGGCCAACGTTCTGGCCATATCTTACTGGTGTTTGCGGGATCTTGCTGTGCATACATCAGCTGTTCTGCTTCTTGCCTGATGCCACTTCAAATGCACTTAATTGGTGGATGGTTTGGGGAAATAAGAAATGCTTTAGTATGCCCAAAATTAGGGAAAAGTTTATAAATGAAGTTCTTATTGTCACCCATTCATTTTGTTACTTTGATTCAGGTCGACCACCAAATTGAGTGGGGTGGAGCGTGTTTTGTGATGTTCGCTGTTAGGGTGTGAACACTCTGTACATTTGCAATGATAAGCTTCTGTTTTGTATTAACACTTCTGTTAAGTTTTCAGACAGAGGTAGTTACATGAGCCGTCAAATTGTAGTTTCCTGATGATCACTCAATGGGACATCTGGGAGTTATATCACGCATCCCTAAAGCAGACAGATGCATGACTGCGAAAGTGGACTATGTTTTCTGTTAACTGTGCTCTCTGTGCTCTGAGCACTAATTGATAAGTCACTTGGTTGCTGGAGAGATGCAGGGAGCAAACCATTTGGAGTGAGTGCACCTGGGATCGTGTGAAGAACCAGTTTCCTTCCCTGCCCCCTCAAATTCTTCAGCCTTTTGTCTGTTTTGGAAATGTTCTCAGAGTGAATGGAAATGCTTGGCGTGCGCACACACACTTGCCCACGAGGTCAGCTGTGCTGGGCTGTGTACACAGAGGAACTGTTATTCTGCCTCTCGTTAAACTTAGGCTCGAGGTCTGAACCCATTCTGTGCGACCAACAGGAGGTAGCTGTTTTCTCTGAGCAGTTGTCCCCTCAGCTGTCGACTGCTTGTCGAGTTGGAATGCAGGAAAATACCAGGAATTCCCCCAAAGTGAGGGGAACCACCTCTGGACTGTGCTTCAGGGCAGTATAATAGATACCTGCTGACACCCTTCATTAGAGTGACAGGCTTGGCAGTTCTGACATGCTGTTTACACAAGTAAATGAAAATCCTCCCTAGCTGCTCATGAGCACTTAAGTGAAGAGATGTCTTGAACTTTCCATTGAGAAGTAACCGTCTATTTTGTGCACTGCCTGTGACTGTCTGTCTGGTTAGTGTGGCTGAGAGATGGATATTAGAATGGCAGATTTCTGAATTTCTGCACCGTTCACTTGTTGGATTTCCCTGCCAATGTGTAAATCCAATGTGAAAACCCATACTTATTGCCATGTAGAAAGGTTAGTGCATTGTGGAGGTCATTCGTCCATTTTTGTCCATGCTGACCACGTGCAAAAATGACTCTGACTCTGCTCCTCACCCCCACCTTCTCTTCAATAAAGAAGTCTCCTCTTCAGATAATCCTTCAATACCATTTCAGTGGGAGTAGTTGTCGTGCCGCATGATGTAGTGAGGACCCCAGAATATAAAAAGCACCTTCCTTGGATTTGCTGAAATTAAACAACACCAGACTTCATTACAATGATCCCACCAATTCTTGGCTGCCTATATTGAAGTGTAAAGAAAAGGCCGTCGTGGGAGCTTCCAGGGAGGGGTTTGAGTGAAAAGCTGTGTAGTACTGATATGGCTGCCAATCTGTGACTTGAACCATGACCATGTGGGAACTTGATGCGCTGTTCCTGATCCCACTGATTCAGTACTCAATCTGGGATTTGCCTTTCAGAGTGTAAGGAGGGCTTCTTCAAATCGGAGGCCACCAACGATCCCTGTTTGGCATGTCCTGCCAACACCCAGCCCTCCGAAACTGGTTCCACGTCGTGCCCCTGCAAGGACGGTTTCTATCGAGCACCCAGTGACCCAGCCACCTCTGCATGTTCTCGTAAGTACAATCTCCTACTCAACATCAGAAGGTATTACACTGTGAAGTATGAATCCTGTATCGTTGGTCTTTGGTGCTACCTGGGCCCAAAGCCCACTCCAGGGATTATTAGCGTGAGCGATGATGGCCATTAACACTCCTCAGCAGCAAGCTGATTTTTATTGTTTTTGTCTCTCTTTATATTAAACCCTCAGAACCACCGTCTGCACCAGAGGCTCTGACAGCTACGGCCATGGGTTCCATGGTTGTGTTGAAATGGATGCCGCCCAGTGACACCGGGGGCCGTAGTGATGTCACTTACACCGTGGTATGTGAACGTTGTGCCTGGGACACGGGAAGCTGCAAACCCTGCGAGTCTGCTGTTCACTTTACCCACCGGTCTCCATTTGTGCAGACCACAGTGAGTGTGATGGAGCTGGAGCCACACACCAACTACACCTTCAGGGTCGAAGCAAGGAATGGGGTGTCTGACCAGAGCGCCTCACGCAGTATTGCCAGCACTGTGGCCCTCATCAACGAGACGGGTAATTGATTGATGCGTTGGCTGGGGGATGGTTTAGCTCAGTTGGCTGGTTTGCAATGCAGATGATGCCAATGCTGTGGGTTCAATTTCTGCACCAGCTGAGATTTCCTTGAAAGACTGTCCTTCTCAATCTCTCCTGAGGTGTGGTAACCCTCTAGTTAATCCACCACCAGTTGTCTCTGTTATGTGAGAGCCCCACAATGGTCCACGAAGACTGTGGCTACTTGTATATGCTGGAGTTTGCATGGTTAGTGCCAAGCTTCTAACTGGTTTGGACTGGCTAGCTCTAGAAACAGCTTCTGTCCTGGCCTGTCCAAACTGGGAGCAAGCTATTTATTTGTTAGAAATCCTCTGCACATCCAGTCAGGTCTTTCTCAGTATGTGAGAGGAGCGGCAATGCCACTGGATTAGTAATCTGACGGCCCAGGGTAATGCTCCGGGGACATGGCTTCCAAACAATAGCTGGTGGAATGCAACTAATAAAGTTTTTGGCATTGAATGCTGGTCTCATTTTTTGTGGTCGCCATCACTATAATTGTGTAAATGTCCCTCTGATTCATAAAGGTCCTTTTAGAGGAAGAAATCTATCCTCTTCTCATCTGGCCTACACATTGCATCAAACCCACAACAATGTGGCCCTCTGCAATAGCCTAGCAAGCTGCTTTGTTCAAGGCAACAAATGCTTGCCTTGTCAATACCGACATCCCACACTAGAATATTTTTCAAAAAAGGACATGTCCAGCATTGCAAAAGACCTTTCCTAAATTTCTCTCAGCTACTGGGTTGCCATTGCTTAAACTGAACCAGGGGATCACTCTTCAAGTGACGGTATGTTCAAGGACAGGTAACTGAGATGCTTGCACAGTATTCATGGCCTGTTCTCACTCCTACAGAGCCTCCTAAAATCACCTCGATCGCTATGGAGGATCAAGAGAAGACCAGCCTTACCCTGTCCTGGAGCGTTCCTAGGCGGCAACTGAGAAGCATTTCTGGCTATGAGCTCATGTACAGCAAAAAGGTGAGAGTCTTATTGTAGAACTTAGCCCACTCCAGTTGGTGCAGTGACTCCCTACATAAACCTGTTCCCTCCTTGTTGAAGCTCCAATAGCCCATTGGCTGGGGTTTGATTCACAGCTGCCTCCCTGGTATGTCAGAGTTGCTATGACTTCCTTTTAGCTGTGTATGGTGTTGATCTGATGATGTTTGAGGGGTGGTTGTCATTGATAGCACCTTTCAAATGGGCAATTGAACCTGCTATTGATCCTGATACTAGTTTTCCTTCAATACCACGTTGTCTTCAGTATGGCCCTAGTGCAACGTGCCATTTGTTTGTTGCTGTGGTGTTGCATTGAGAATGTGCCATCTTCAGTATGGCTTCGGTGTGTGTGGTCCAGGTGTTTTGGAAAATGTTATGGTACTCTGTTTCACATGATACTCCGGTGCTGACTTGATCCAGCCAGTGTTCCCCACTCACTGTCCTCCACAATGCCTTAGTTGACAGATTCATGGGCTGTGTTCTACAGATTCAGCATCATGGTGCTTCAGCTTTGGGAAATCAAGTGATGTCTGATCCAAGTTTATGTCGCCACGTGGAGGTTCTCCACAGAGTCCCCAAGGAAGCATGTTGTGTGTTTTTTTGTTTTAAAAACTTCTTTTGATGGCAACAAATTCCCAGCGCAGGTTTGCGGTGTGGAAATGATCAAACGCTCTCTTTTTTTGACTCGAAACTGCTAAGTAAACAGCAGAAGGGCACATGTGAAATTCAGAAGCAAGCTGTGAGGTGAATTTATCTTAAAAGAGCGAAGGAGTCGAAGGGACAGTTAGCTGCTTCCCCTCCTGATCAAAGACTCATGCAGCTGGTGGGCAGTGAGCTGATGGATAGTATTGGTCTGGAGCATCCAGGACAATGGCATGAATGGAACTACCCTGTGTAGCTCCTTCCAGTAAACTTAAAACAGATGCTGAACCTGCAGCTAAACTCTGGGTTCGAATCCCTGTGGGGAAGGATTATGTTGGGGAAATCTAAACCTTGCAGATTAGGTGTGGATCTCTTGCTAGCTTGGTTCAGGTTTTAACATGGTGACAGTTTTCATTCATATCAAATATTCAGCTGACCAGAGGAATTTCACACCCAGTAGATCTGCTGAAACCGGAGGTGATCGGTCTGCGATTTAATTAGGAGAATGTACAAGCGAGAGAGGGGTTGGACTCAAAGCAGCTGTAAGGCTGTGTAGAGTGTAATAAGTGTAACATCCTGAAACACCGATACTGTTACATATAGTCAGACTAATCCCTCGTTGAGATGAGCAAGAAACACCCATTTAATTCCCTTGAGGTGTTAAGTGGAAACTGACAGGTTGTCAATAGGAATTAGTGAAACTGCAGCACAAGTTCCATGTCTTTGACGATGTGAATTTGTTAGGCAAAATTCTCACCCTAAAACTTGTACTTTGGTAATAAGCATCCTGTTGCTGTTCTTTTATCTTGCACCAGAGACACTCAAACATTGCGTGAATTGTACCAGCACCCCTAGCTCCTTTCTAAAATCACCTTAAAAGAGTTTCACACTCAATCTCTGCTGAATAAATTGACATCCAAAAGAGTTGTCGTAGAGGATGTTAATTTGGTTTGAGTATTCCTGGGCTAAAGGGAATGGATAGAAGCAACAATATTCCAACCCTTTTTTGTTCTTTTTACTGGAGCGTGGATCTGTTGTGATGTACAGTGACAGTCAAATAGCCCAGCACTTCACAATTTAGGTTCACACAGGAAGGAGGCTGATTTCAGTGAACACAAGCCCACGTGGATTCCACTTGCGAGTGCGTCCTCTTGAATAGGATGAAAAATATTGATCAGGGAAATAAATTTCTGTCCACTGCACATCCTAAGCTTGTGAATGTGATGTTACAGTGAATTGAAATTGCTTTGCTTTGTGGCTTAGGGCGCAGTCCCTTTTTTGTGAATTACAAAAGCGATGTAATTCTCTTGTTTAGCATGCATGTATTCTTTGTGCTGAACACTTGGTGCAGAGAAAGGTTTTCATAGTTCTCAGGGCATCTCATTACTGTGTTCTCCTTGTGTTTATGGCCCATTCACTGTTCTAAAGAGATCATTACTGCCTCTTAATCAGCACTGTTTTACAGAACAAGAGAAATCACAAAGGAGAGATTTAATTCTTTTCACTTTATATTCTGTTGCGAGCAACGCCCTCACCCTAGCCTGACCCCATAGAGGCTGAGGTCAATTTACTTGTCTACATAATGGGAGCGGCTGCTTTATCTGCCTTTTCTTCCAATGTCTCCCTGTAGGTGGATCAACAGAGCTACACAGTGCTGCGGTCTGACAACAACTTTGTGAAGGTTACAAACTTGCAACCCGGAACGGTGTATGTTTTTCGTGTGCAGGCGCTGATGCCCAGTGGCACTGGGTTTTACAGTGAAACCCATGAGTTCCAGACTCTTCCAGATAAAGGTGATGTATTGTTATTGGATTCCCAGATTCTGTAGACACTGTTAGAAGCTAATTTATTAGTTCCCACTACCATCCGGAAAGAATTAGTGTATTGCCAATATTCCTGCGCTGTTTTAGATCCAAGTTTGATCAATTGGTTTGATTTGATTTTTCCCCATTTTTGTGACTGACTTGCTTTTAAAACCACTTGGCTCCTTACAATGTGGTCCAAGGATTGCAAAGGTCCAAAGGCTCCTGGGCAGCCCTGGCTTGCTCTGTGATGTCTTTGAATCCATTCTGCATTTAGTGCTTTGTAAGTTGCTTGTGCTTGAACATATAAGAAATGAGTGTGGAAATAGACTGTTCAGTCCATCTAGCCAGCTCCATGGTTGACTTTCTATCTCAACACCACTCCCCATATCCCCAAGCAACCCCAAATCTCTCTCTCTTGGTCTGCAATATGTGAATGATGAATCACCACTCCACGTAGAGAATTCCTCAGATATTTGGGTAGAGAATTTGAGAGATTCACAACCCTTTGGAAGAAGCTTCTCTGCTCAGTCCCAAGTGATTGTCCCCTTAGCCTGAGACTCTGCTGCTGTTCTAAATGTCCCAGGGATGCTTAAACCATTTCTCAGTGCTTACCTTATCAAGCCACTTCATGTTTCAATTAGAACGCGCCTCATTCTTTCTAAAATTCACAGAATATAGAGTCCTATTTATCTCCTCACAGCACAGCTGTCATATCCCAGGAAACAATCTAGTGAACCCATGCTCCAAGGCAAGATAGAGGATAAAATGAAGACCATATTGCAAGCATGGCCTTTACCAAACGCTTGTGTGTTTGTAGCAAAGCTACCTTACAAGGGGTTTAAGAGTACATGAGTAAGAAACGGTCTAGCTGTCCAGGTACGGAGGGCAAGTTGCACTCATAACTTTGCACTCCTGATGATTTCGGGCTGGCACTACAGCCCAACATTCACTTTCTGGTTCAGTGGGTTTCAAAGTATGTTGGAATGTCATCTGAAATAAAAATAAATGATGTTGGGCAAGGAGGGAATTTTTGTGGTGTAAATGTGCAATGAAATGGGAACTTGTGGAGGGTAACAGATTGGATGGAATCCAGGTTGAGACAATTATTCCCTTTCTCTCTGCAGGTTCGAATTTGACACTTGTAGTGGGCTTGGTGGTTGGAGGAGTGGTGTTGCTACTGATGCTGTGCATTTTTATCTATATTAAGCGGAGGTGAGTTTTCAACTTGTCGCAATCAAAATAACTACTTCAGTACTTGTGTTTGCATACAAGCTGTAACTTTGTGGGTAATAATTGGATACTTGTTCAGACATGCAACCAGTCCATAGTGTGGTCCACTTTCATTAGTGTGAATAGTACTCCTGTTTTGAAAATCAGTGAGGGTCTGTCTGAGGTAGGACAGAACAAATGGATTGGTCAAAGCACGATCACTTAATTAGTTTGGATGGGGTCACTTTTCCTCCATCTTAACAAAAAAGGAAAGGTGGTGAAATTTTTTCAGAAAATATGATAGCATTCATGTATAAACCTTGTTAGAAGCTGAACGTGGGTAAAATTGAGACACTTCTATTCATTTCTTGCAACAATATAAAATGAGGCTACTTAATTGGTATTAAACGGTCAAAATTAGCATGTACGCTCCTGAACTAGGATATAATTTATTTTTTGGAATTTGTTTCCTAGGAAACCAAGTTCCCGGGCACGTCAGGGACCTGAGGATATTTATTTCACCAAACTCCCTGGTAAGTCTCACTTGGATAAGGAGCCTGCCTCCAGAAAACACAATCAGAATGGAAACCAGGAGATGCTATTTTTAATTACCCCAATTTCACAGTTCCCTGGCGTCCTATTTGCAAACTGTCTGTAATACTGACTTAAATATTGAAAAAAGCCACTTCAAGGCCTTACTAGTTAGGGCTCCCACTCAGCCTCTGCCACGAGCTTACATGGCAACTACTTACAGGACCCACCCTTCAATAGGCCACTTGGCACTGTTTCGGTAACTGTGCCCCACCCTGCTAGGCCCAGAGGTTTTATTTGGGTATCAGCGGGCCTCTGCACTGTCTTGGTCCACGTGGTTAATCACATTGGCAACTGCTAATGTTTGTTAGTTTTGCCTGTTATAGAGTCAGATGTACAGCAAGGAAACAGACCCTTTGGTCCAACCCGTCCATGCCGACCAGATATTCCAACCCAATCTAGTCCCACCTGCCAGCACCTGGCCCTTATCCCTCCAAACCCTTCCTATTCATATACCCATCCCAATGCCTCTTAAATGTTGCAATTGTACTAGCCTCCACCACAACTTCTGGCATCTCATTCTGGACTCTCCCATCCCAGGGAAAATACTTTGTCTATTTACCCTATCCATGCCCCTCATAATTTTGTAAACTTCTAGAAGGTCACCCCTCAGCCTCCGACGCTCCAGGGAAAACAGCCCCAGCCTGTTCAGCCTCTCCCTATAGCTCAAGTCCTCCAACCCTGGCAACATCTCTGTAAATCTTTTCTGAACCCTTTCAAGTTTCACAACATCCTTCTGATAGGAGGGAGACCAGAATTGCACACAGTATTCCAACAGTGGCCTAACCAATGTCTTGTACAGCTGCAACATGACCTCCCAACTCCAGTACTCAATATTCTGACCAATAAAAGAAAGCATACCAATCGCCACCTTCACTATCCTATCTCCACTGCGACTCCACTTTCAAGGAGCTATGAACCTGCTCTCCAAGGTCTCTTTGTTCAGCAACACTCCCTAGGACTTTACCATTAAGTGTATAAGTCCTGTTGTTTCCACAGATATGGATTGCACATTGAAATAACTTTTTTTTTGCTGTGCCTCCAGACCAGCTGAAACCTCTGAAGACCTATGTTGATCCACATACATATGAGGACCCAAACCAGGCTGTCCTAAAATTTGCCGATGAGATTCATCCATCTGCGATTACCAAGCAGAAAGTGATTGGAGCTGGTAGGTAACGCTTTATAATGGCAGTGAACTATTATTAAATACAAAAACTGAAAATCTAAACATGTTTTTGAGTGCTGGGAGCAGTAATAGTACTAAAATCAGGACTGTGCAATATTGAACCATGGTGTTTCTGCCTATTATAGCACAAATGTACATCTTGACAAATTCTCTTTGTCCCGGAACAGGTGAATTTGGAGAGGTCTACAAAGGGATTTTGAAGAAGGGACGGAAGGAAATTAGTGTTGCTATTAAAACCCTGAAAGCTGGCTACACAGAGAGCCAAAGGATTGATTTCCTGAGTGAAGCAAGCATCATGGGACAGTTCAGTCACCACAACATCATTCACCTGGAGGGGGTTGTGACCAAATGTGAGTAACTTGGTTAATAAACCATGCATCCTCTTGAACATGTCAATCAATAAACTCCTTACCAATGTCTTTGGGAGTGACCAAATGAATCAGTCGTATGACAATATTCTTGTCTTTAACACTTTGTTTCTCCTTACAGACAAACCCCTGATGATCGTTACAGAATATATGGAAAATGGAGCACTGGATGCCTATCTCCGGGTAAGAATCTATCTACCTTTTGGATTCCTGGTTGGATCCTTATTAGGATGAGAAACTGAAGCATTTTTAAATTGCAGAATGGAAGTTTTTATACATTGCAGCGTTTGCCCTGATTTTGTATGTAGAACAATGTCCTTAATCACATCCCTTGTAACACACAGCAAGAGATTGAAGTGTAAGAAGGGAGCCTTGCCAACCAGATAGAGTGTGTGTGTGTGTGTGTGTGTGTGTATATCTCCTCCATTTTACATGTCTCGGTACTTTGATACATTCCAACCCCATACTCCTCCATAGTGCATATGTGCAATTGAAAACAATTTCCTCAGTTTCAGCAAACATATTGAATTGTCTACCTAAAGAGTGAAAGGTTGGCGGTGTATTGGAGCTTTAACTCTTGCAGATTGATTAGTGGCGTCACCACTCCCAATGCTCTAGGCGTTGAGACGCAAGCAGTTCATTACAACAAGCCTTCCTTGTGTCTAAACATTGGAAAGTGCAGGAGCTGACTCTCCTGTGCAGTCTCTGATGTTTGCGTTGGAATCCCTTCAGTTCTTTCTGAAATCATTTTTGGGTTTAGGGACTGATGATTGGGGCTTGTAGCTGTTTAATTAGCTTGTTTTAATTTTGCAATGGTTTTGAATGGTTTTTACTCAAAAACTCATCTACAGTTTTGTGGAAATTCATGAGTATTCGTTTCTTCGGTTGCAGAGAAATGATGGTGACTTCTCTTCTCTCCAACTGGTCGGAATGCTGCGGGGAATTTCATCTGGCATGAAGTACCTTTCCGACATGAATTACGTACACCGGGATCTTGCGGCCCGTAACATCCTGGTGAACAGTCAGCTGGTTTGCAAAGTGTCAGACTTTGGGCTCTCCCGAGTTTTGGAAGATGACACCGAGGGGACCTACACCACTAGTGTGAGTAATTGTTCATAATCGGAATGAATTTCATTGGTGGAAGGGATTGGGGGGGGGAAGCAGATGATTGTTGCATCAATATGGTGCCAGATGTCGGAAATAGAAGCATGTTATGTTTTGTGGACAGTTAATATCCAAGATATCATTGGCCAATCATGTTGATGAGTTTGGTAACTTGAAGAATTCAGTAGCTTGTCGTATGTAAGAATACCAGGAATTGTTGACTGCAAGAATGGATCTGCTTGTGCCCACTTTTTCTATGGGGTATCTTGTATCAACAATTTGAACTTTAACCCAAAAGCTTTTATTGGCCGTCAACATGATGAGCTGCTGCCTGCAGATGGCATGGCCACAGAGCAGCTAGAATCTAGTTGCATGATTGAAAATAATCCAGTGCTGAGGGCAACGTACCTGAAATGTTGCGATCTGTACCTGAAACTCGTGTGGCAAGCTGAAGTGAGCGATATTAAGATGGGGATTGTTGTGAGATATCTGACTTCTTGGTGCTATTGACTTAACTGCAAATGGGGAAACTCTGTGATCCTGAGTTGTTGATGTGCTGCTTTCAGGGAGGGAAGATTCCCATCCGCTGGACCGCTCCAGAGGCCATTGCTTATCGGAAGTTTACCTCTGCGAGTGACGTATGGAGCTTTGGCATTGTGATGTGGGAAGTCTTGTCCTACGGTGAGCGGCCTTACTGGGATATGTCCAATCATGAGGTAAGTGGCAGAATTACCTAAGCAGTCAAACTCTAGTCTTACATTCAACAAATCAAAGATACAGGGCACCGGAAAGTTCAAATGTGGCTGGAAATGAGACCATGTAGCCCAGAATTATACAGCAAATATGAAAAAAGGACAACATTGGAGTAACCGAAGAGAAGAAGTGGTTTGAAGAGCACTGAGAGGCAGGCACGTAGCTTGGGAGAACAGGCAATTCAAGGGGAATGAATGTCCACAAATATAGTAATGTTTGCAGAAGAGGTGCTCCAAAACTTGCCCAATTTCATACAACCGTTTTGTAATCTATGAAGGAAGAAACCACTACAAAATTAAGCTTTGAAATTATAATAGGAACAAGGCTCTAGTCCTGTGAGGAAGTTTGGCTCCACTTTCTCGGCACTTTGTTGTTTACATTAAAGACGTTCTGAATGTTCTGCAGCCTGAATTGCCCCTTGATGTTAATTAAAGTGAGGATTTCCGTGCCAAGGAATGAATATTATGGGTGGTCATCTTTTTGAAATCATTCCCTACAGACTGTAGAGGCTCAGTCAAAGACTGATTATTTCTAGTTAAAGATATTAAGGGATGGGAGATTGTGTAGGAAAATTATATTTTTGAGGTAGAAGATCAGCTATAATCTCATTGAATGGTGGAGCGGCTCAGTGGGCTGAATAGCTTGCCTGTGCTTTCCCATTTCCTATGTTTGTTTATGTACACCTCTGTTGTAGCACTGGTTAGAGGTCTTGACCTCCAATCTCTGAAAGTACTTTTACTGCATCAGGTGTGGCAGTTTCCATATGCCAGGAAACCTATCGCTCACCAAAGGTGGATACTCCCGAGACACTAGACTACACTCATTAAATTAGGAGCCTTGCACTCAACAGTCAGGCTGAGAAATCTTTGAATTTGTTGCCTTCCTTTATAGATGATCTCTTGGTTGTGTCCCTGTGGTCTGTGAGATTGTAGGCAGACAGCACTTGCCCATGTCCTGGGTTGTTAATTTTGGCTTCCTCTCTTGTTTGTCTCTGCTGTAGGTGATGAAATCGATAAATGAAGGATTCCGCTTGCCTGCTCCGATGGACTGCCCCTCTGCCATCTACCAGCTGATGATGCAGTGCTGGCAACAGGAGAGGGCCAAGCGACCCAAATTCTGTGACATTGTCAACATTCTCGACAAATTGATCCGTAACCCTGACTCCCTGAAAAACATTGCGGATTTTGATCCACGGTACGTCTTGTGGGATGGGACTTTGACCCAGACTCTGTTCAGGAGAGCTGACAGCTGCTGAATCTTAGTACATTTTCGCTTTGATCCCCAATCTTGTTAGTTAATTTTAGAAGGGACATGAGTGGTCCATGGACTTGACTTCATTGGCAGCTAAAAACCAACACCAGCTCCAT
This sequence comes from Chiloscyllium plagiosum, assembly GCF_004010195.1. Classification (NCBI taxonomy): domain Eukaryota; kingdom Metazoa; phylum Chordata; class Chondrichthyes; order Orectolobiformes; family Hemiscylliidae; genus Chiloscyllium; species Chiloscyllium plagiosum. Next base: position 19,891,848 of record NC_057743.1, on the reverse strand, counting down.
TAATGCCAACTTTGATAACACAATTAAGTTTTGGAGCAACTTTTGATAAACCACTACAATTGATTAATTGAAGACTTTCTTCATTATCATGCAAGAGTTGCCTAACATATCTTGCAGATTGATCCTGTTGGATGTGTGTTGCTGTGATGTCTGATTGGTTTACCCAAATGTCGTATAATATTGGGCTGTGATTATGAGAGCACACAGAGGGGTTATCCCTCATCAAACGTCTGCACTTGCTAACTGAGCAGTGTTGTGGGGGGGGAAGGTTTTGTTGTCTGTTTGCGTGATGTCTTGAGTTACTGCCATGTTCCATAAAGAACAAGAGACCAAATCTTACTCCACTTACAAGAAAGCATTATTCTTTAACCATTTCCCACAAAATATCCAAAAGGTTAACTCTCTAGCACTGCCAAAGGAACATGAATGTGTAAGAATTGAGTGACCTCTCCACATGTGTAAAACAGACAAACACTCGGATGGCGAATAGATGAGTTGTTTTGAACAATTACTTGCGGCTGGCCGCACTGGTGCCAGGCAATCACTAATATAGCTGTGCCCCTGACTGGTATACTTGCCATTGTGGGACCAATCTGGTTCTGTTAGGTGCTAGTTTAGATTTGTTGCCCTGCATATATGCTCTTGGTAATGAAATCTCAGTGCTGGCGAGGGTCCAATGGTGTACTTGATAGCTCTGTAGTCCCAGAAGCGCACATTCCAGTGATCCAGGTGCATGAACAATGGAAAGCCCACAGAAACTCCTGTCTGAGTAATGGCTGTGGGCAATTTAATCAGGGCCCAGCAACTCAGGCCTGTCTGTCTAGCTTGGGACAGAAATTAAGCATTTGCTGAAAGTGTGCATATGAACTTGAACAGCCTCGTTATTAGCCTCTGCAGTGAACTGGTCGTCTTTGTTTTCTGATATTTAACCCCTCACTGCTGTGGGTTGCAGTTACTCCCAAGCTTGAGGCCATCCTGAGTCAGGCTAACCTTTTGCGGAGATTAACAGGCCCTAAGTAAGATTTAAGGATCCCCTGTCACCCACTGGGTACTGGATATGAACCAGACTCCAGTAAAACCTGTCAATCCTGCTGAGTCAATTAAAACATTCCAAAGGAAATCACGTAGCTTTCTGCTTCAGCAGGTTAAAGGGACATTGTTGACAAACGCTGTGTGAGATGCAATGATACCTGTTCTTCAGTCCTGGACGAAAATAAATCTGTGAACTGAATTGAGTGAAGATACAAAAATTATTTGTTAATTGCCTTTGATTTGAATATCAGGGAAGTATTGCAAAATAACTTTATTTTTGGGAGGTTTAAGGAGTGGAATTCATCACCAGTGAAGGGGAGCCACAGGAAAACAGGCCACCTGGTGATGCCAAGTGTCAGCCTGACCAAGAAGATAGCTCTGTGCACAACTCTGAGCCGGTTTAACAACGGGAATCATGACGGCCACTTCTGAGACATTATTTACAGTGTTGCTGTAGCTGAAGTTAGCCCACACATAAAGAAATTGTGCATCCCAAACTTGTGAATAAATTCTAATCGCTGATCTTCTGGCTCTCTGCAGAGTATCCATCCGGCTGCCTAGCACAAGTGGCACTGATGGTATGATCTTCCGTAATGTCAATGAGTGGTTGGACTCTATCAAGATGGGACAGTACTTGGAGAATTTTATGTCAGCTGGGTACAACACCATGGAGCATATTGTTCAGCTAACTACAGAGTAAGTACATTGGTGGGGCCAACAGTACAGGCACTGCTCTGTGTTGCTCCCAATAGATGGTGCTAATAGCTCCTGCTCTAATTCATTGTGATGTTGCTGATTTATCACCATGGTTTTTCTGTGTGCGTCCAAACCAGTTCTGACTGTCCCCAAAAACTCTGAATCTATCTGTCTGTCATACATTCCTGAACAGCTTTGCCTATGGTTTTCTACAACTTCTCAAAAGTGGCGCTCACTTTCTGGGAAGTGATACTCCCAGTGAGTGGAGGACCCATCACTGCAGTGCCTGTAGTGCTCCGTCTCTGGAGAAATGCACATGGAATTCTCTCCTCTACCCTTCATCAGTTTGCAACTTGAAACCATTAATGTGAAAAGGGTGTTTAATGGGGGAGATGTTGGCACAGTGGTAAAATCACCTGGGTTAATACTCCAGAGGCTTGGCTTAATCCCATGGAGAGGTTGAAACCAAAGTACTGGAGGAATTCAAGGTCTGGTAGCATCTGTGCAGCATTTTGACAGAGGTCTGTTGGACTGTTTCTTTCTCCACTGCTACTGGGCCCACTGAGTTTCTCCATTGCTTTTGTATTTATTGCAGGTTTCCAACTTCTGTAGTACCTTACTGTTATTAATGCTCTGGGGGGGCGGAGGAGCAGGGAATAGGTTCAGATCCTACCTTGGCTGCTGGTGGAATTTAAATTCTGTTAATAAAATATAGAATTCTCAAGCTAGTCTCAGTTCTCATGGTAACAACTATCATCAATTTGTTGTTTTTTTTTTAAAAAAACCATCCGGTCCACTAATGTTCTTTCCAGGACCAAAATCTACTGACCTGACTTGGCTTACATGTGATTCCATACCCGCAGCCATGGGGATAATATTGTGACTGTGAAATCATCCCCTCAGTTCAGGAGTAGGCAACATTTGGTGCCTTATCAGTAACGCCCACATCCCTGATAGACCATAGAAAATGTTTACTTCCCTGGATTCTTTCTCATGGATATGTAGGCACTTCAGGATGTACAATTAATCTAACTTCTCTCCGTCTAAGATGGAGTTATCACTTGACTAAATAAATAAACCCATCTGGCCCTGCAGACTATAATAAACATTGCAGCTTGCTGTGCAGTAAAACTGGTGCTGTACCCCATTGTTAGAATGACAGGCCAGCAGCAAGAGGCTTGTCATATCAGTGAAAGCATATCCCGGTCCCTAAACGTGACGGAATTTACTGTCGAGTCTGAGCATTGTGAGAAAGCTTGGCCTTTTATTTCATACTGTAATAGCGAGACAAACCTGTGATGGGCCCGTGGAAGTGGTTGGAGCAGACTGAAATAAAACACACACACACAATCGGTGCTTTTCTTTAATATTTAAAAAGTGAGGGGGAAGGGGAAAGAAGAAGATAAAGCAAGAAAAATAGGATGTGAGGACAAAATGGTTTTACAAACCAGGTTTTGTTTATCTTTTATTTCAAAAATATACTTTGTTCATAAAAATAGCTTTATATATAGTCCCTAAAGCAATTCAGTTCTGTACAGCAGTGTATGGAGAAACAAACATTGGAGTTTGACCCTATCTAACAGACAAACTAAAGGCATCTCTCTCTTCTGCAAGACGATGCTTGCAAGCATTTGAAGCACCAGAGGGTTCCGACAGTTGAATGGGCCCCCATCAAACAGTGGCCTTTCCCCACTGCCCCAAGCTTTAGTGCACCCCTCAGCCAGGTAGTGGTGGGCCTTAGAATGTGCCAGGCTGCAACACCTCAGTCGAGGTCAACTCCTCGGTCTGGAAGCCTGACAAGAAAGATGCAGGTTTTGCTGTTTACACTAGTCCACAGAACTGCCAGCCCCTCAACTGGCATCTTTTAAAAGGCATTTTACTCTAGGTGGAGGTCAAGGTGGAGAACTACACTCGAGTTAGGCAGATTGTGTTCTTCGGTGCTGGCTAAATGAGTCAAGGTACCTCAGGAGATGGGTGGCATGTTTCTGGGACCTAAATATCAGGGTGTAGCAGAAAAAAAAACCGAATCTTTCTGTAGAGACTTGAAACAAACAATGGAGGAATTTGCATTATTACTGTAAACCAAGCAAGTGAAACATGCTGTGATCATCTTACAAAATGCATTTGGCCTGCGATCGGAGTGTTTGCTCGCCAAACAGGAAATGTCAGGTTCTGTCTCCATGGAGATGAGGACAAGGGGAGGTGGAGAACAAAGGGAGCCAATTTAGTTTGTCCCCTCCCTCATTTGGGAGAATGCAACCAGTGAATGGAAAATGGTCTATTCTTTCCCAAGTTGCACTGGGCCATCCTTGAGTAAAGATGGTGTATGTGGGCAATCTTCAGTGGTGTCTGCAGTTTTGAAATGACTGCAGATGTTGGCTTGTGAATACTTTTATCGTTGGCATCAGTGAGATCACACCTGGAGATCTGTGCACAATATTGTTCTCCTTTATTGGCAGAAGACTGTCAGTATATAAGAAACAGTTCAGAATAGGTTTACTAGATTAATGGCTGGGTTGCTTTGAGGAAAGGTCAGACAAGCTAGTCTGGTATCACTGGGATTTGGAAGGATAAGTAGCAACTTGATTGAAACATAGGATCCTGAGGGGTCCTGACAATGTGGGTGTGGCCAGGATGATTTGTGTGAGAATATAGAACTAGAGGGTCTGTGTTCTTAAGAAATAAAAATCAGGGTGAGGAGAAATCTTACAGGGTTGAGTGTCTTTCGAACTCTATCTCTGAAAAGGTGAGTTTTTTTAAGGCAAAAGCAGTTAGGTTTTCAGCTGTGCGTCTCTTGAGTTTATAGATGGGAGTGCAGAGCCATCAGTTCAGGCATGATCCTGTTGAATGGTGGAGCAAACTCAAACGACTGAATGGCTTGCTACTTTTGTGTTTGATATCCCCTTCATCTGCTATTTGACATTAAGTCATTTATAAAATGGGCTGTCCAATTCCTTTTTGAAAGCATCACTGCAGATGTATTTCAATGCTAACACTGAGTTAGCTTCATTTCTTGGACGTAGTTCTATGATAACTGGATTCGGGAAGATTTCCACTGCTTGTTATTTCTTGCATCTGTACATTAGACCCAAATTCTATTCTCATTGTGCAGCTAAAATTTATTTGCCAAGTGATTCCACATGACTCAGTGCCAACGTACTGATGGAGACTAGGTGTATCTCACTGTTAGAAACGGTTCAGTTGGTATCCTTTTGCTGCTGAGTCACAAGGTTTAGTTCAAGACCCACATCGGGACTTGAATGCAAAGCTCAAGGCTGACATTCCAGTGCAGTAATGAGGGAGTGCTGTACTGTTGATGGTACTGCCTTTTGGAGGAACTCGAGCTCTATTGGCTGCTCAGATGGATGTTTGGAAAAAAATCCATGCCATTATCAGTGAAAGAACAGAGGGGTTATTACTAGTGTCCTGTCCAATGTTTTGTCTCCTTAATCAATATCACTGAAGTAGATCATCTGGCCATTATCACAATGGTGTTTGTATGAGCCATCTGTGTATAAATTGGCTGCTGCATTTTCTTGTGATGTGACAGTGACTACATTGGGACTTCATTGTGCAAAGTGCTATATGAATGCTGTTCTTTTAAATAAAGGTCTATATGCTAACTTTGTTCTTTTTTAAAATTAATTCAGAGATGTGAAGAAGATTGGAGTCCGGTTACCAGGGCACCAAAAGCGGATTGCTTACAGCATTCTGGGACTGCAGGAACAGGCTAGCAGCATGGGTGTATACACTGTATGAACTGTTCCTGTACACTGCACCTAGGGGGCTAAAATCCACCCCCCCTCCACAAGACCTTTTCCAAACATCTCTTAATACTTGAATCGAACAGCAACCCTGCACGTGAGTGCTGGAAGGATCCAGTGCTGAAGAAAAACTTTATTTTCCCTTTTTTTTTAAAAGAGGGGGGAAAAAAAATCTGCAAGAGATTAAGAAGAGACAAAGGCATCAGCACATGGACCTCACCACTCCCCTCATTGGTGCTTGGGATTCCAACTGGCAAGTGACCAACACGATTGTATTAGGAAGAGGGGGAACATTCCAGACACCCTACAGCCAAAGTGGCTTTAATTGAATTGCTGAGCTGGTGCAGTGTGTACCCGTGGAGGGAATGAACAGCTTTATTTGGATCTAAGCAGCATCCATTTTGACTGTGCAGTTTAATCAGTACCTGATTGGTTGGTTTGTTGGCTTCTTCTCTCTGATAGTTACAGAGACTCGAGTACTCAGTAACAGGATCATTTGAGGAAGTGCCTCCTTACCTAACATCCTCTTCAGAGTCACCTCTATAAAAGTTAAGACTCTTGTCAGGAAAAGCACTTGCTTTTTGAACTGTTTCCTATTTATAGGGGTTTGAAGAACCAGTTGGGTGGCATTAAAGCAGGCTGAAGTGAACAGATGGCATATAGATCAAATGATTTTGTATAAATGTAGTTTAAACAATGCCAGTTTAGAGAAACCAGTGTGAAAGTGAACCAGCTAAATCCCAAGCAGCATTTGCAGTCGCTTGAACCTGTAGATAAATTTGGTCCTATTGAATGATTTCCCCGTGGAATGGTGCAGACCCAAACTCCCTTGCTTTGGGCTGTAGTGTGTCTGTGTGTGTCTGTGTGTGTGCAATGAGGCACTGGACATGGTCCCTGGATGATGGGCTGGTTGTTTCAAACCCATTAGTACTGGTGACCATTGGGCAAAACGCCATCTGTTTAATGAGGGGCAGGTCATCCAAACAATGGCTGTCATGTGCCAATCCACCAGTTCAAAGACTACCTCTCAGCTACCCGCAGCTGCAGTAAAGCGTACTTTTGACTGTTTTCTGATACAAGCTGCCAACAATGTGCCACATTGCTAAATCCCAAAGATAAACAAATTCCCATGTGTCTGATCTCCACATCCTGCAAACATTCCCATTTCAAAGATTCCCCCGCCCTTTTTCTGTGTAATTGTAATGCACTTCGGTAATCTATAAACAAAATAGCAATAAAGGTTGTTACCTTTTTGGGTTTGGGGGAATGCACATTTAAGTGGTAGATTTGCACATAGCATTGAGGGGAAATCCTTTATTTTTCAAATCCATGTTTTTCTTAAAGTTTTAAAGAGTGAATTTGCACAGCTTAGATTCCTATAAAATCAGGACATTTGAAAAAAAAAAATATATATAGTGAGTCTCTTCCGAAATTAGACACTTTTTTGCTCTTTTTTTAAGAAAAGGAAAATGTTTTATTTAAACTGTATTTATTCTGTGCTTTCCTCCAACACTTTGTTAATTTATTTAACTCAATTTAATTTGCTGTCCTGGCAGCAAAACTTTCTCCTTTTTTATTGTCTGTAATTTGCTTTGTATTTAGAAAATGATTTATTTATTCAGACTAAGGTGAGTAGACCTGGTGGAGAAGGTTCCTTGCCCAACAACAGTTTTTTTTGTAATAAAAGCTGGTGTACTGGTCTAGAGCGTCTCTTGATTTCCTTTCTAACTAGCTTTTATAGTATGTTTGGTACAGTGCAAGTTGCTACTGCTGTTTTGAGATTACACTGCAACAAAATCGTAAATAAATCTTGCAGAGCATATTATAGATGTGTTTGCACTAAGTCTTGCAAAGCTCCAGATGTTCAACTATCAATCTTATTTTGAGGGTCGATGTAGCTGCCACATGATAATGCTCCTCCTTGGATCCTCCCATTCTGCTGAAAATGAATAGCCAATTGGAAAACTCTGAACAAGTGTTCTTGACATCTAGGGGTTCTGTTGTTTGAATGAAACTTAAAATGACTCAATGGTCAGACTGCACCTTTTTTAACTGAGGTACGACGTTTGTGTGTTTGTGCTGTTGCTGTACCTGGAGAGCTAGCCTTGTGGCTAGTTGCTAGGACTTCCCAATTAGTAAGCCAATAGTCTAATATAGTCTACAGTCAAAAACCCATCTATACTGGTAAGCCTTTATTGGCATCCTTCAGTGTTTGTCTGAGTCTCTAGGCCTTGAGCACGTGGAGGACATTCAGCCCAATTAGTTGTCTGTGAGGTTAATGGGAAATAAATAATCTGAGATACTGTTGGGGCAAGAGTCCTGGAGAAGAGTTAATTGCGTTAAGGTAGATCTTTCATTTTAGTGAGATGCAGATACTCTGAGCCAAGTGGACTGGAGTCATGAAGCTTTGTATTTGGAGGAAAACAACACAACTCCCATGCTCTGTGTTTAGTAGAGAGCACAGATGTATTAGTAACTAGGTTCGGAACCTCCAATAATTGCACACGAATATTAAGTTTCCCACTTATCAACGAAACTGTTCAATAATGAAAGGACGTGAACAACTTCACCCTATCTCATGACTTGGTCCCTTTCACAGCCTGTCCATTCTGGTTTGTGATTCATGTAGCTGGATTCTAGCCAGTATAGTTGAATATATTTAATTGCCAATTTCTTTCTGCTAGGCTAAAATTTCAGTGAACTAATTCTAAAAGAGCACGCAGTTGTGTGCATCCAGTAAGTGCGAGCTCTGGCTAAAAAGCCTTTGTCCAAGTGGCTGCCTTTTATGGTTATCCAGAAAAACGACTTGAGATCTGAGTCAACCCTATGTAGAATAACACACAGCGCAAGGAGCCTACAATTTGGTCTAAATGTCTCTGGTTTGAGCCTCCATCTTCAGGCCAGTCATGACTTGGGAAGTTTGAAGATCCAATCAGCTGGCTGTAGTGAGATGGAGGTTGTAACATAAGTCCACATTAATGCTCCCTTCATTTGTGCTTTAGAAAGTTCCAGCTGAAATATTCTCAAGAGCCTTGCTTATACACATGGGGATGAACAGCGGTGTGTTATTCCCAACAGCAGAACCAGAATTTGTGCCATTTTGTAACATGCTTGCTTTTTACCATTTCTCCCATGATTACAATTAAAATTTAAATTGCTGGTGCAAGCACAGAAAATATGTTTCTGTGGTGAGAGATACTTCTATTGGCAAAGATTAGAGTGGTGCTGGAAAAGCACAGCAGGTCAGGCAGGATCCGAGGAGCAGGAAAATCGATGTTTCGGGCAAAAGCCTTTCATCAGCAAGCTATTGGCAAAACCTACTAGCAGTTGGCAATTGGGTATTTATAGGTGAACCTGGATAAACCGGCTTTGCTTGCTCTCTGATTATCTTCTCTAATGGGTTCTGTGGACTAGTCTCTCACTCTGTTGCTAACAGTGTGACCCTGTAGGTTCTAATGGCAACAAACAGAAAGCTGTGTGATGAGAATGAGCCCATGAATTCCACCCCCTCCCCCCTTACCTCCAAGCAGTGGTGAGAAGGGAGCCTTTATAATTCCTTCCATTGACCCCAATCAAAACATCAACTACTGCCCACTGGGCTCCTTCCAGTTTGACCTCCAATTCTGGCATTGCATGTGCAGCGAGGGACATTGCAGAAATGATTTGTAGCATCTGTGTTCCAATTTAATCCCCTCTTCATCCCCCTTATCAGCTTCACATCTTCCCCCATTGTGCTTTATGCCTTTCTTCTGTAGACCATCAATCTCAGGACCCTGTTGTTGTATAAATGAAAATTCCATATCCCTCCATTGTGTGCACCCATTGCCATTTCCCCTTCGATCCTATCCCTGCTTTGCATCATCCTTAAGATTGCTGTTGGATACTTTGGACCATGCTATTCAATTATCCCAATATCAAAGTGGACCTGCCTCCCATCAAAGCGCAGCAGGTCAGGCAGCATCCAAGGAGCAGGAGAATCGACATTTCGGGCATGAGCCCTACTTCAGGAATGAGGAAAGTGTGCCAAGCAGGCTAAGATACCTTTTATCTTAGCCTGCTTGGCACGCTTTCCTCATTCCTGAAGAAGGGCTCATGCCCGAAACATCAATTCTTCTGCTCCTTGGATGCTGCTGACCTGCTGCGCTTTTCCAGCAACACATTTTCGGCTCTGATCTCCAGCATCTGCAGTCCTCACTTTTTCCTGCCTCCCATCAAGTCAAATCTTGTACGTGTCCTCTCTATCAGCCAATATCCAGACAACAGACCCACATGTGGGCAGAAGTGACCCTGCTCTCTGGGCTGCCTTCTCTCTACATTTGACTGACAGTCCCCAGCTGCAGCCAAGGACCCAGACCCTCCCACTTCAGTGACCTATACTGCTGATCCCAACTTATGCCTTCCTTGGCTCCCTTACCTACTCCTCTGTACCCCTGACCCCATTCCAAATCCTCCTGCCTTCCCCCTTACTGATCCCTAGCTCCCACACAGGATGCTGCTCTCATTTGTCATAGGGACTTTAATAAGAAAAACCCCCTGTCCTCAATCACAGCTGCTCACAGAAAACTGTCGACTGTCCCTTTAACCAAATGTAAACAAGATTCAACAAGATCCTCTGTTCCGCTGATTTTGACTTGAAGATCGGACTTCTTTTTACGTATAGTCATTAATACAAGATTTAATGTGCAACAGGATTGTAAACATGCAATCGCTGTGTGAAGCTTAACATGCCACAGACATGTGACTGACTTTAATTGCATCTCAAGCCACCATTAAGAAATAGAAATTTTACATCCCACTTAGTTCAGTCACACTGCGCACCATGTTTTCTGTAATCTCCATTGAAGGTTCCCACACAAATTATGATTTTTCTGTTTCTGTCTACATAATAAATCTGCTATCCCTCCATCCAATCTCCCAGCCAGCAGCATTATAAAATGGTAGCTAAAACTGATTTCCTCAATCAACCTGCCCACTGCATGTGTATTCACACACACACACACACAGTCCCCCAGTGGAGATTTCATTGAGATCTAGCCAAATCTTCCACAGAAAGGGAGACTGACCCTGGCCTCATGACTCCCATTACTACCCCATCATTATTGTCCTCTCTTAAAGAGATGTACAGCATTGAAACAGATCCTTTGGTCTAACTCATCCATGCAGATCAGGCATCCTAAATTCACCCAGTTCCATTTTCCAGCATTTGGTTCATATCCCTCTCAACCCTTCCCATTCATATACCCATCCAGATGCCTTTTAAGTGTTGTTATCGTACCCGCCTGCTCCACTTCTTCCTCCGCACCTACTCAATCTGACCTTCCTCTCCCAGAAATTTGGGAGCAGGGACAAAGGATGGTGATGAGTCCTTTAAAAGGTGAGGTGATGGTCTGAAGACCTTGTTCTCAACCTGAGTCATTAAAATAATTGGCTAATCTTAGATGAGTCACAATAGCCACAGTGATTTTGGTAATAAATGGATAATTTCTTGTGATTTATGATGTGGAAGAGGAATCACTTGCCAACTTTCTGACCATTCTTGGTCTACACAAGGATCGTGAATCAAGCCACAAATTCCTGTGTGACAGGAAACAAGGCCATAAAGGTCACATTTGGTCAAGTCGTTTGGGTGTTGTGTACTGAGATAGAGGCTTGAAATGTCCAGGCAAGTTACCTACAGAGAGATTTGATCAGCCTTTTGTGTAAAATCAATTACAATTTGTACCAAATGTGCTATCAATGTTGTGTTGTGTTGCCATAGTCTTCCCAGACTGTGGGGGCTACTCTCTTATTAGAGAGAAGCGACTGGTGGTGATTTAAGCTGAGGGCCATCAGACCTCAGGCAAGGGAAGAGGTTGAGAAGGAGAGTCCTTCATGGTAACCTCAAACCGGTGATGGGAATTGAACCCAGGCTGTTGGCATCACACTGTTCTGTAAACTAACAATCCAACCAACTGAGCAGCAAATACAGAAGTGCATACGAGGGCACATCTGCAAAGGATGCAATCTCCAGCACAGATTATGAAGAGGTACTGAGGTGATATCCCAAGTTAAATAATGGGCAATACAGGAATTCTCTTTGCTATAAAATGTGGGGATCATTTATAGATGTGATCAGTGCTGCTTAACTTGAGAGAATATCTGTAATAGACCTGAAATTTCTGAGATCCCAGTTTGTCTAATAAGGCATCTGGGTGGGTACATGAATAGGAAGGGTTGAGAGGGATATGGACTAAATGCTGGCAAATTTAGGATATCTGGTTGGCATGAACAAGTTGGACTGAACGGTCTATTTCCTTGCTATACATCTCTATGACATTAATAAGTGCGGTGCAGATGTTCACATTGACAATTTGAAATGAAAATTTTTAATTCCAGTTCCAAAGGGATTAATTTTGTACAATGACAATGAGGATTCCAGGTGTCTCCAAACATCATCTCTTAGACTTCTTGATCTGCTGATGACAGCCCACATTAACAACTTCATTATATCAGTTCTACCAGAGGGTAATGACAAGTAAATAACATACTATTGCCAACAAGCTTCTAGGTAAACTGCTTTTTGAGAGATTTTTAATATTATAACCAGTAAACACAATGCAGCCACATGATTCAAAGTACCTGGGAACAAAGGCAGGCAATGTGACAACAGTTACTTGCAGCAGAAGGTTCCTTTTATCAGCACCTTGTCAGGAGTGCATTGCAGAGCTGTCAAAGTATCAATAAACAAGTGAGTGTCAAACCAATAAAACAAATTCCCACTGACCGAAGTAGTAGTTTGTTAATTGCATTTTGTCAGCCCTTCATTATCACTCCTTCATCATCAATATAAACAGGTAATCACGCAAACAACTAAATCTACAGCTCACTAGGCTTTAGGATTATAACAGTTTTACCACATCCGGCTGTGCTCTGTATATAGAGATTTCATCATTTCCAATGTTTTTCTCCACTACAGAATCTCCATAGAGCTGGTTAAGTGTCACACCAATTCATTTTTTTTTTACATTGGATCTTTGCTTATCGTCCACCATTCCTCCAGCACACAATATATCTCCAATCTCAACTTTGAGTTTTGTTTGTTTCCTGTTTCTTAGTTATAGAGTCAGAGTCATAGAGCTGTACAGCATGGAAACACCAAACTCGTCCATGCTGACCATAGAGTGAAAGAGTCATAGAGATATACAGCACGGAAACAGACCTTTCGGTCCAACTCATCCATGTTGACTAGATATTCTAACCTAATCTAGTCCAATCTGCCAGCACTTGGCCCATATTCCTCTAAGCCCTTCCTATTCATTTACCCATCCAGATGCCTTTTATATGCTGTAATTGTACCAGCCTCCACCACTTCCTGTGGCAGCTCATTCCATACATGCACCAACCTCTGTGTGAAAATGTTGTCCCTTAGGTCCCTTTTATATCTTTCCTCTCTCACCTTAAACCTATGCCCTCTACTTCTGGACTCCCCCATCCTGGGGAAAATACCTTGTGTATTCATGTCCCCCATTAATTTATAAACCTCTATAAGGTTACCGTTCAGGCTCCGATGCTCCAGGGAAAGTAATCCAAGGCTAATCAACCTCTCCCTACAGGTCAAACCCTCCAATCCTGGCAATATCCTTGTAGATCTTTTCTGAACCTTTTCAAGTTTTGCAATATCCTTCCAATAGCAGAGAAATCAGAACTAAATACAGTATTCTAAAAGTGGCCTTAACAATGTCCTGTACACCTGCAACATGACCTCTAGCTCCTATACTCAAGGCACTGTCTAATAAAGACAAGCATACCAAACCCCTTCTTCACTGTCTTGTCTACCTAAGAATCCACTTTCAAGGAACTATGAACTTGTACTCCAAGGTGTCTTTATTTAGCAACATTCCCCGGGACCTTACCATTAAGTGTATAATTCCTGTCCTGATTTGCCTTTCCAAAATGCAGCACCTCACATTTATCTAAATTAAACTGCAACTGCCACACCTCAGCCCATTGGCCCATCTGATCAAGATTCTGCTGTAGTGTGAGGTAACCTTCTTCGCTGTCCACCAAACCTCCAATTTTGGTGTCATCTGCAAACTTACTATCCATACATCCTATATTCACATCCAAATCATTTATGTAAATAAAGAAAAGCAATTCGTTGATCAAGGTGTAAATTGTTGAAAACAGTGGTGCTGGAAAAGCACAGCTGGTCAGGAAGCATCTGAGGAGCAGGATAGTCAACATTTCAGTCATCAGCCCTTTATCAGGAATGGAAACAAATCCTTCAGTCCAACTCATCCATGCTGACCAAGTATCCTAAATTAATCTAGTCCCCTTTGCTAGCCCATATCCCTTTAAACCCTTCCTATTCATATACCCATTTGGATGCCTTTTAAATGTTGAAACTCTATCAGCCTCCATCAGTAATGAAGGACTGATGCCTAAAACGTTGACTCTCCTGCTCCACAGATGCTGCCTGACCTGCTGTGCTTTTCCAGTGCCACCCTTTTCGATTCTGATTCTCCAGCAATGCAAATTGGCTGATCTCTCCAGGCAATACATGTGAAAACCACAGTTTGATTCCTAAAGATTCACCAAGGTACCGGTGGTCCAGTATAATACTGTACCAAAGGGGCACATTGACTGCATGAAACTCAAAGGTTAGAATGCAGGTACAACATGTAATTAGGAAAACTAATATAATGCTGCTACTTATCACAAGAGAAATGACTACAAAAATAGGGATTTATGCTTCAGTTATACATGGCACTGGTGAATTCACATTTGGGTACTGTGTATAATATTGGTCATCTTATTTAAGGAAGGATGTAAATATCCTGTCGTTGAATGTTTTTAAGGCAAAGGTAGATTTTTGAACAGTAAAGGGATTGAGGATTATGGTGAGCGGGCGGGTAAGTGGAGCTGAATCCACGAAAAGATCAGCCATGATCTTATTGAATGGTAGAGCGGGTTCGATGGGCCAAATGGCCTACTCCTGCTCCTAGTTCTTTATGTTCCTATGTCCTGGAAGTAATTCACAGAAGGTTTACCAGAATAATACCTGGAATTGTAGCAGATGGGGAAGGTGGGATGTGTTCCCTTTATCAGGAGAAGTTGGGAAGAATAAGAAATGACTAGATTGGCACATGTAAGATTATGACAAGTCTTGACAGGGGATATGTGTAAGGAATGTTTCCCCTTGTGGGGGAGTCTAGAAATGGGGCCACTGTTTAAAAATCAAGAGTTGTCTGTTTAAAACAGAGGTGTGGATTAATTTCAGACTTTCCTGAAGTAGCATCCCTTCTGTTTCAGGGATTGTTAGTCAACAAAGCAGTAGTTGTGGTCTCAAGTTAAATTATATCCATTAAACCCAATTACATCCAATTAAAGCCATTCATGTCCTGTCCAGACACAAAGCAGAAGGAGGAGGATCATACAAGACAGATGTGATAGTCCTTTAATAATTCAAAAAGGAGCTGTCCTCATGACAGTTCCTTGTCTAAAGGCTAAGTTAGTTCAACCCAGTTTTGTCCAGGGGCATCTGCGTTGGTGGGAGCCAAAGACATAGTGGTAGCATACTTGGAAACCACTTTCCGGAGGAGGGCTTTTAATTTAATATCTACTAATGATGGCTTTCTTGACATTTTAAAGGAATTACATCCATCTGAGTGGTATCAGAGAATATGTGACACATTACTCAATCTGCAGTTCTATTATATTGCTAACAGATATCCTACTTGTCTGGACCAGTGATTTCACATTACAAAGCTGACAATACATGATGGAACACTGTACTTTCAACGCTTGTCCAGGATGCCAGACACTATTGAATGGCACTGATATGGCTTTACAGATCCATAAGGCCAATGTTATCCCTTTCCTAAGCACTAATTGCTTTCACTCCATGACTGTAAAATCAATCCTGTCACCACAGGAGCCGAATTGAGAATAGGAATAGTGAACGTAAAGGTATGCTTGGTGACAATACACTTGGAACTTTGAGCTCATCTTAGATACTGCAGCAGAGAATGTTTTGAAATACTGACAGTCAGGCAACTCTTGAAACAGCTTAATCAGTCAAAATATTCCATTGGCAAATATTGCTAGTAATGCCATGGGATGGCATGGTGGTTCAGTAGTTAGCACTGCTGCCTCACAGCTCCAGGGTCCTGGGTTTAATTCCAGCCTCGGGTGACTGTCTGTGTGGAGTTTGCACGCTCTCCCTGTGTTTGTGAGGGTTTCCCCCAGGTGCTCCAGTTTCATCCCACGATCCTAAGATGTGCAGGTTAGGTGAATTGGCCGTGCTAAATTGCCCATAATGTTCAGGGATATATAGTTAGGGGAACGGGTCTGGGTAAGATACTCTTCAGAGGGTCACTGTAGGGATTCTAATTTCCGAGCTAATGTGAGCTTATATGGACGAATGGCAAGGGTGACCATTAGAGAGAAAATCCACAAGTTGGGAACAATCCCACACCACACCCCATGTTGCTTTTCAGCCCAAGCCCAGTTCCTGATGAAAGGTCCCTGGACCTGAAAAGCTAACGTTGCTTTAGACTTGCTGAGTTTCTCCAGCAATTCCTGTTCTTGTTTCAGAGCATCAGCATCCACAACTCTTTGTTTTATTTTATTGTACCAAAATCCTTCTTGTCCGATGTCAAAGGGCTAGGAAGAGGTGAGACACATAACTCTGCACTGGCTGGCATTGTAATGTGAGGCTTCTGCTTTAAACAGATCAGAAAGAGACAGATGTTGGAATAAACAATGTCAGAGAATCGAATATATATGCCAGCCAATTATCATCCAATAATCCGTCTTGCAAACATACAACTGATGTCGGCAACGTGCTTGATGTTTGTCATTTGCCAGTCCCTATACAAAGAGTTGAATGAAATATGGGTGTGCCCACACAATTGTAAGAATGCTGTCCTTCCTGATGGTCCACCAAGCTGGCTGAAGTGAAATGCACCATAAACATTGAGCTTACATTACCTTGCAGCCTTCCTGCATGCAACTAACAATCTCTTTCTCGACTGTGGCCACAGATGTGACTCTGGGATGGTATGCTGCCTCTCTGGTGCTAGGTCAAGGATGTCACAGAGTGGCTTCAGGACATTGTTCTGGGGGAGGGCGAGAAACCAGAGGCTGCAGTCCACCTTGGCAGCAACAGTATAGTTGAGAGAGAGTTCAGCACATTGTCATAGATTCAGAATAGCATTAATAACAGGGACTTTGCCCCTTTTCACCATCGGGCTGGGGTTTGCAAGAGCTGTGCCTTAGAATCTGAGCTCGAGCTATGAGTTGCTAGAGTTCCCGACAGACAGAAGGCAGTGTGAGTCTCATTTGTTTCTATAGGTATGTACATTATGTAGTTTAGGCTGTGACAATGTCATGGCTCTAAGAGGTTATTTTGTCCTTTTTTTTGAAGAGAGGTTGTAAGGCAGAGGTAGAGAGCAGTCTACCAGAGCCACTAGGGCAAACAGCTTGTGAGGCTTTGTGGTTTTTTTTTAGACGTTGGAACAATAGAAGCAGCCTGGATCGGTGTTCTCGCAGACAACGATTATTAGTCTTTTTTAGTTTTTAGGTTTAGCTTTAAGCAGTTGCTGTTGTCAGCTTGAAGAAGTGGGAGGTATTTTCCCTCTCTCAGTTAGAGCTAGTGGCTGGGATTTCTCTTTGCTGCTGGGTTACTTGTGAGATAAATCTTTTGCCTGAATTTGCCTTTTTGCCAAGGGGTGTGCTTATGGAATGTTACTATATTGGAATTAGTTAATTAATAATTGTTACTGTGGTTATTATTCTGGTAAGTTTTCCAGTGTAGCTGAGTTATTCTAAGATCTTCTTACTTTGATGTATTTTAACTATAGTGTTTGAATAAATTGTGTTTTGCTTAACATCGAGTAGTTTGACCAGTCACATTGCATCTGGAACACAACATGTTACATTTGCCTTTAAAATAAAGTTAGGATCTAAGCAATCTTCTTATAATATTTTGAGGGGGTCTGGTCTGGTCCATAACAAAGCTAATAGATTCACTCATTAGTTTGCATATGTCTCTAGTACATATTAAGTTGATTACACTAATAAATTTACTTCATATTAAAGTGCACGTATCTTCTTGCATTCACTTTGATCAGACCTTAAAGAATCTGCTAAGTACTTTTACCCTAACAATACAGACGGAAAGTGAAATGGAGGCTGAGATGAGATCAACCTTGACCATGTTAAGTAGCGCAGCAAGCTTGAGGACCTGAATTGGCTATTCCAGCCCTTAGTTCTTATGTTCTTACTGAAAGGTTTGACAGGAGATAGACAATGGCTAATATTTATAGAATTAATACTTCATTTTCAAACACATACCTTCCCTTAAGGCAAAAATGCTCAACAGGAAAAGCAGAAGAGCTGTGGTGAACGAGGGAAGTTAAAAATCACATTAGATCAAAGAAGGAAGTTTATAAAATTAACAAAAAAAGTAGTAAGCATAAAGATTGGGAGGATTTTATAATTCAGCATAAAGGACCAAGAGATTGATAAAAAAAAGAGCATATAATATGCATATAAAAAGCAAGATACATATAAAAGTTCCTAAATTAAGAGCTTAGCTGATGAGATAGCACTCAATTGTGCTTTATACCTAAGATGGCACTGTGTGTGGTGACATTGTACACTTTTCATTATACTCTTGTACCCTGTACTTGAGTACACATGACTTTAAAACCTCAATCTGCATCTAACTTATTTAGCTGATTCCCTTGAGGTTGGTTCAGCTGGAGAATGGCCCTTTCTTTTCCAAAATACGTTTTATTTGCAAAATCTGTAAACTAAATTACACAACATTTCAGTTTGAATTTTACAGAATTTGCAATAAAGTTCAACTTTTCTCCATACAGCATGTTTCATTTCATGTGGTTGCAATAAATTTAAAATTTAGAATGTATTGCATACATGAGGATAAAACATTTCAAATTGAAAATTACCAAAAACGCAATAGCAATAAGCCTTGCTCTATACACCATGTTCTATTCGAATATGTCTCAATAGACTTCCAACTGTCTTGATCTTTACAATGCGCATTCTTTACCAGGCACATAGCCTGTGGGTTTCTCTTGGTTTACTGTGGCTAAAAGGCTTTAGGCAGCAATCTTTTCCCATTGTGCCTCTGTGACAGCTGCTCCAAAGTGGAGTGCTCCTCTTAGCATGTGGCGTATTCCTCAGCCTGTAGTCCAGGGCCTTGGAATGTGGCAGCGTACAACACACAGCTGAGGGTGACTCTTTCAAATGGAAGACCATTGTCTTTCAGGCAGACCAAAGATCATCTTTCACCCAATAGTTGGTCCTCCAGCCACAACTGATGCTAATTACAATGTGTACTCCTGGGACTAGTTCACAGAGCACCAACTCCTGCAACATGGAGCTACTTGGGACGAACCTTGACAAAAACCATGGCATCTCTTTCCAGAACCTCTTTGCGACATATTCAAGAAGGAAATGGATACGTTTTTGCCCCATTGCAGCCACATCAAGGATAACATGTAATGTGGCTGAGACTCCAGGAATGTAGGAAGGATCTTTCTCACTGCCAGCCACGTTACATATTGATTTGCTTGTAACCTCTGCTGATGGGACATTTTTCTAAATGACTTAGACAAGTAAAACCCCTACCTTAGAGGTCATCCTGCCACTTGATCTCCTAAGCTGTTTCTTACGAATGGACAACCACCTTTATTCCTGATGAAGGGCTTTTGCCCGAAACGTCGATTTCACTGCTCCTTGGATGCTGCCTGAACTGCTGCGTTCTTCCAGCCACCACTAATCCAGAACCACCTTGACCTGTCTCCCTAGACCCTGGGTGTGCAAGGAATGCTGCAGTGGTTGGAGGGCTGCCTTTAAAGAGCTGATATTGCAATTCGAGTGACAGCAATACACAGCATTGCAGGGCCCCACAGATTCCAGCCCTACCAGATGTAGCAGGCATTGATTCGGGATCATGTTTAATTTTCAACTTCAGACCACAGAAAACAATCTGAATTGAAAGATAAAGTTACTCTTCTGATTGCAGCACTCAAACATCCTTCTTGGAATGATATTCAGAGTATCATTATTTTGTTGATACAGGAAACATAGTGGAGGGATACTTATAGCAAGGTCTCTGTCATACTGTTTGGCCAATGCCTGGGCTTTGAATGGGAGAGTTTAGATTAGAGTGGTGCTGGAAAAGCGCAACAGGTCAGGCAGCATCCGAGGAGCAGGAAAATCAACCTTTCGGGCAAAAGCCCCTCAACAGGAATGTGGAGAGAGGAGGAGAACATCTTCAAGGTAGGCATCCTTGCAAGAGGATTCACAGTAAGGTTAAAATCTACTAGGCCAAAGTGAGGACTGCAGATGTTGAAAACCAGAGTTTAGATTAGAGTAGTGCTGGAAAAGCACAGCAGGTCAGGCAGCATCCGAGGAGCAGGAAAATCAACGTTTCGGGCAAAAGCCCTTCATCATGAATGGGAGAGGCAGAGGCATAGTGTCAATGCCAGTGGAACTAGTAATTAAGAACGGTTGATGTTCTGGGGATACAGGTTCAAATCCCACCATGGCAGATGAATTCAGTTTAAAAATAAAATCTGGAATGGCAACCATGCAACTGCAATCACTTATTGTAAAAACCCATCGGGACCATTGATGCCCTTCGGGAAAGGAAATCTGCCATCCTTACCTGATCTGGCCAACATGTGACTCCAGACTCACAGCAATGAACCTGACTCTGAGTTGTTCTCTGGGCAATTAGGAATGGACATTAAATGCTGGCCCAACCAGCAATGCTAACATCCCACGAATGAATCTAAAAGATGAATTGCTGCTTGCATTTTAAATAGCATGGAGCGATGAGGATCCTCTAGTGAGGAACTTTTCATTGGATAGAATGTCATCAAATTCACACCACACAAATAGGCTATTCAGTCCAGCTGGTCAGTGCTGGTCTATATATTGCACAGGACGTCATCTCATTGTACCTCATCTTGGCTTTTCAGAACATCCTTCTATTCCTTTCTCCCTCAGGTATCTCGCTTCTTCTTAACTACTGCCCACTGTCATAATTTCCACGTCTTTACTCTCTGGGTAAAATATTTTCTTTTGAATTCTTCATTGAACATTTTAGCGATTATTTTAATTTTATGAGCCCTAGTTTTGGATTCCTCTCCCGTGCTTAAACCATCAAACTCCTTTATAATTTTAAAGATCTCCTTTGAGACGTTCTAAGTGGTGTACAGGAAATGTGATGTTACATTGCCTCCTGGACGTCTGCTCCATCTGAGCTGTCGGAAAGTCACTTGGTAACTCCACACCTGAACCATGGCCTGTATCATTGCAAAATTGAAACCGGTTGTGGAATTCAGCTGGCCTTTGGGCTGCTACCAGCAGATCCTTCCCATGCGTCACCCTCATTCCTCCACTAGTCTGTTATACTGTATGATTTGTTACACAGTAAAGATGTCAAGGGATATGGGGCGAGTGCAGGAAAACGAGGCTGAGGTGGAAGATCATGGGTGATCTGGTTGAATGGCAGAGAAGGTTTGATGGGTTCAGTGGCCAAACCCTGCTCCTATTTCCTCTGGTCTTATGTTACCGCAGTAGAACACATTCCTGGAAGAGGCTGACCATAAAGGTGACATTGCCCCTCCCGCGAAACCTTCACTGGAAAGATGATCTCACGGAGGATAAGTAGTTTGAAATGTTCCCAGTGCCAGTTCATTATATCTGGATGAAATCATTCATTAACTACCACTCCCTTCAGCTTTGAACTTGTAATCAGGACGTACTGAGTAAGCGATGCCCTCAGCCTTCAGGTATTTCACTGAAAGTGATAGTAGCTGCTGTTTGTTTGACTCAATACCTGGCAACGCACTAGAAACGTTTCACATCCCTTTACTGCTGTCAGCTTTCAGAATGTTCAAGTCTGTTAGGGGATTTGACATTCCTCTCATTATAAAGGTGGGGCCAGGGCAAGCAACTTCAAACATTTTCGGTGTCTTGGGGCAACATATTCCTGGTGGAAGCCCCGACTTCAGAGTGAAGTGGTGTAACATTAACATGCCATGTGCCCTCCACTTTCCACAGCACTTCACCCCTGCTGATGTGAACCTGCGGCAGCACTGATACCATTTACAGCTGGCGTACAGGGCAATCACGACCTTATTCACAGATTGAAGCTCATTTGGCATCTTCTACAAAGAAAGAAAATAGCTTACTTTTAGCGGAGTGCAATTCCCAGACTGGAAGCATGTTAGGGCCATCAGACTACTTTCAGAATATAGTCAGTGCTGTCACATAGAACTGGGCTCCTGCTACAGTGAACTGTCAGCCAGGATTACATGATTAAGACACCGCAGCTTGACCTGTTACTTTAACAGAGATGATGGAGTGTTATCAATGAAACATGCTAATTCTATATGACAATGTTACTGGCCTGTATCATGCCCCCTGTCAATGCTGACTAAGTTATATGCTCTGCTCTGTCTGTTAGATATTTGAAATACTGGCTGGGTTATTTTATAGAACCTATTGAATGATGGGAGTTGGGGGCTGGGTTGTGGGGATTGAATTATAAGGACAAGTCGCCTCAACATGACTTGAATTCCCTTGAGTGTAGAAACTTGATGTAGGAGCTGCTTGATAAGTGCTTAAAAAGTATTTGATATGATGGATTCAGAGGAGCAGTTTACCCTGGAGAAACTCAGCAGGCGTGGTAGCAGCTGTGAAGAGAGAGAAACACAGTTAACGTTCCTGCTCTTCAGGGCTCTCCTTTCCTCAAGAATGCTGGTATGAATCTGGGACTTCTCCCCAGAATGCTTAGACTTAGATTTAGATTCAGGTTTAGACTTAGACTTAGATTTGGATTTTATTGTCACCTTTACAGTGAAAGGTGTACAAAGGCACCATTTTCCAGCACCATCTTGGTATTCAAAAACCAGAGTTAAAACCAGAAGCAAAAATAAAAGAAACAGACAAAAGAAAGAGAAACATCCAGATCACTCCCCCGACTTCTGAAGGAAAGAGATTGAAGGACCAGGGTAGTAATTTTTATTTGGAGAAAGTGGACATAAGTCAGGCTCTAAATGAATACTTTACTTCTGTGCTCTCTCGTGGAGATACAATGTGGATATAGAAATCAGGGAGAAGGTCTGTGATACACTTAAAGAAATTAGCATTAACAAAGGGGAGATTCTGGTGGTCCGGCAGTCTAACAAGTAGATAAATCTCCAGGGCTGGCTGGATGTTGGGCCAATTGAGGCTGTAACAACCGAGATCCTGTTCCTTAAGCAATCAAAGAATATGGAGATGACCAGTGGTCACTGAGCATCCAAGCATCTTCACTTGAATAGGACACATTACAGAGAAGGAGGTGCTGGATATCTTAAAATGCATCAAGGTGGATAAATCCCCAGGACCTGATCAAGTGTACCCTAGAGTTCTGTGGGAAGCTAGGGAAGTGATTGCTGGGCCCCTTGCTGAGATATTTGGATCATCGATAGTGACAGATGAGCTGCCGGAAGACTGGAAGTTGGCTAACGTGGTGCCACTTTTTAAGAAAGGTGGTAAGGAAAAGCCAAGGAGCTATAGACTGGTGAACCTGACATCGTTGGTGGGTGGGTTGTTGGCGGGGATCCTGAAGGACAGGATGTATATGTATTTGGAAAGGCAAGGACTGATTAAGGATGGCACATGGCTTTATGCATGAGAAATCATGACTCACTAGCCTGATTGAGTTTTTTGAAAAAGTAACGATTGACAAGGGCAGAGCGGTGGATGTTGATCAATATGGATTTCAGTAAGGAGTTCTACAAGGTTCCTCATGGTAGACTGATTAGCAAGGTCAAATCTCATGGAATACAGGGAGAAGTAGCCAGAACTGGCTCGACGGTAGAAGACAGAGGGTGGTGGAGGAGGGTTGCAATTCAGACTGGAGGCCTGTGACCAGTGGTGCGCCACAAGGCATGGTGCTGAGTCCACTGCTTTTCGTCATTTATATAAATTATTTGGATGTGAACATAGGAGGTATAGTTAGTAAGATTGCAGATTACACCAAAATTGGAAATCAGTGGACAACGAAGAAGGTTATCTCAGATTACAACAGGATCTTGATCAGATGGGCCAATGGGCTGAGGAGTGGCAGATGGAGTTTAAGTTAGATAAATATGAGGTGCTGCATTTTTGAAAGGCTAATCAGATCAGAGCAGGACTTATACACTTAATGGTAAGGTCTTGGAGAGTTTTCCTGAACAAGATGATCTTGCAGTGCAGGTTCATGTCTCCTTGATAGTGGAGTCACAGGTAGATAGGATAGTGAAGAAGGCATTTGGTATGCTTTCCTTTGTTGGTCAGAGTATTGAGTACAGGAGTTGGGAGGTCATGTTGCAACTGTACTGGACATTGTTTATGCTACTTTTGGAATACTGTGTGCAATTCTGGTCTCCCTGCTAAAGGAAGAATGCTGTGA
This sequence comes from Chiloscyllium plagiosum, assembly GCF_004010195.1. NCBI lineage: Eukaryota > Metazoa > Chordata > Chondrichthyes > Orectolobiformes > Hemiscylliidae > Chiloscyllium > Chiloscyllium plagiosum. The sequence continues at coordinate 19,867,893 of NC_057743.1, read as the reverse complement.
AACTTGAAAAGGTTCAGAAAAGATTTAAAAGGATGTTGCCAGGGTTGGAGGGTTTGAGCTATAAGGGGAGGTTTAAAATGCTGGGGCTATTTTCCCTGGAGTGTCGGTTGCTGAGGGGTGCCCTGAAAGAGGTTTATAAAATAATGGCGGGCATGGATAAAGTGAATAGATAAGGTCTTTTCCCCGGGGTGGGTGGGTCCAAAACTAGAGGGCCTACATTTAAGGTGAGTGGGGAAAGATTTAAAAGGGACCTATGGGGTAACTTTTTTCACACAGAGGGTGTATGGAATGAGCTGCCAGTGGAAGTGGTGGAGGCTGGTACAATTACAGCATTTAAAAAGCATCTGGATTGGATATATGAATAGGAAGGGTTTGGTGGGATATGGGCCAAGTGCTGGCAAATGGGACTAGATTTATTTAGGATATCTGGGTCAGTATGGCCCAGAGTTGGACTGCAAGGTGAGTTGCTGTGATGGTGTGGTGTCTGCAGTTGTGGATGGAGACCTGGTAGCAGCAAGAATGCTGTTGTCAAGCTCAGACACCAAAGCTGGACTGGAGAAGCCCAGCAATGACAATCCAAACCAATCACTGCTCTGGTTATCATTCCAGCTGCCAAATGTTCCAAAGATCTGGAATTCCTCTCAAATTCTTTTCATCTCCAGCTTCCCAGAAAACCTTCCTTTTTGGCTAAACCTGTGGCCAGCTGTCCTAATCCATCCAAAGATGGATCGATGTGAAATTTTGTTTGATAATCACTCCCATGGAGCTTCTTAAAGTGTTCTACCATGTTAAATTAAGGCACAATATAAAGGTAACTTGTTGTTGCTACAATGCACACCACTCACTTTGTGAAATTTAATACAGTATGAAGCCCTGCATTAAGCAGCACAGTCTTTAGTAGTGCCATACAGAGTCACCACGGCTCTGCACATTAGACACGTCTTGGAAAAAGAGTGACGAGAATTAATTCTGATGCTGGACATCCTCTGACAAGTAACTCACCTCCTGACTCCCCAATGCCTGTCCACCATCTACAAGGCACAATTCAGGAGTGTGAAGGCATACTTCCCTCTTGCCTGGACGGGTGCAGCTCCAACAATAATCAAGAAATGGGCGGCACGGTGGCTCAGTGGCTAACACTGCTGCCTCACGATGCTAGGGACCTGGGTTCGATTCCACCCTCAGGCGACTGTCTGTGTGGAGTTTGTACATTTTCCCATGTCTGTGTGCTCTGGTTTCCTGCCACAGTCCAAAGATGCACAGGTTGGGTGGATTGGCCATGCTAAACTGCTCATGGTGTACAAGAATGTGTAGGCTGGGTGAATTAGCAATGGGAGAGGCAGGGTTACAGGGATAAGGTAGGGGAATGGGTCTGGGTAGGATGCAGTTTGGCGAGTTGGCCGAATGGGATTCCTGAGACCAACCAGGACAGGCAGCTCGCTTAATTGGCACCACATCCATAAAGTTCACTCCCTCTGACACCAATATTCAGTAACAGTGTGCCATCTACAAGACGAACTGCAACAACTCACCAAGTGTCCTTCAACAGCACCTTTCAAATCCACAACCTTTACCACCTTGAAAGACAAGGACAGCAGGCACATGGGAACACCAACTCTCGCAAATTGCTCTCCTAAGTACTCACCACCCTCACTTGGGAACCTCTCGCCATTCCCTCACTGTCGCTGGATCAAAATCCTGGAACTCCCTACCTAAGGGCACTGTGAGAGTCCTAACGCCACACAGACTGCAGCCATCCCAGCGGGCAGTTCACCACTGCCTTCTCAATGGCAATTAGGGATGAGCAATAAATGACACCCAACTCTCATGAATGGGTAGTAAACACTTATTCCACTTATTGTGATGAAATAGCATAGCTTTGGAGACCAGCTGTTGGATGTGGCACTATTTCCAAATGTGGAAAAAGATATTTGCTCCCAAGCATTCGGAAGTTCAGAGCTATGAGTAAGGAGAGCCAACAGCCGGAAATCACAGCTTATGTAACTTCCTCTGTGTAATGTTGGAGAGTCATAGTAAAGGAGGTATGGGAAACATTGGATAGGAAACAAAGAACAAAAGGAGAGTACAGTCACTGAGAGAGCTTGGGGCGGGGGTTGCGGTGGTGGGAGATGTAGGGGAAGAGAGAGAAAATAGAAACCTCAAATAATCAAACTGCTCGAGGAAACAGAGGCAACACGGGTACAAACAGAGACAGCCACAAACTGGCAGCAGCCTGTGGAGCTGCTGATTGTTAGGTACTGCTCAAACATGCACCCAAGTTATAAATCATGACACTTTTGCGAAGGAGGCCTTGACAAAAAGTAGCAGAATGTTACAAAGTAGCTCAGACCTCCGCTGCTTCTGTTTTCAATCTGTTTTCTCAAACCTGTCCAGCTGCCTTATGGAATTTCCTTCCTGATTGTTGATCCAGAGGTTTGCCCAGTGCCCGTGGATTATCCAAAGCACAGCAACCTCCGGTGTCAATATATTAAATGTATTTACGGTTCTTTTAACCCAATGAGACCACCCAAAATCCTCAATGCCACATCATTTATAATTACAGGATAGAGACACACAAACTGCTGTTTCTGGCAAAGGGACTTACTCTCTGCAATTAACCTTGTATCTTCCACCATTCACAACAATCCTCTGAGATAGTTTGCTGAATTTTAACATAACATCAATGATACCACCTTGAGGATGAGCAGTGTGCTATGGGCTCATGTCTATTCTGATGTCTTCCTCTTTACTTCCTTCGGATTTCCCTAAATTTATTTTTGTCACTTTGTTGTAATCTCCACATTTCTGTCTACACCTTCCTTGCTGTGATCTCATCTGTTTACAAATGCATGAATTAGGAGTTGTACCAGCTTGCTCAGCCCCACGCTGTTCTGCTGTTCAATAGCCCGGTGGCTCAGTGGTTAGCACTTGCTACCTCACAGCTCGGGGGACCCAGATTCAACTCCAGGCTCGGGTGACTGTCTGTGTGGAGTTTGCACATTCCACCCGTGTCTGCGAGGGTTTCCTCTGGGTGTTCTGGTTTCCTCCCATAATCCAAAGTTGCGCAAGATGGGTGAATTGGCCATGGGAAATTGCCCATAGCATTCAGGGATGTGTAGGTTAGGTCAGGGTTAAATATGGAGTAGGGGATTGGGTCTGGGCGGGTTACTCTTCGGAGGGTCGATATGGACTTGTTGGGCCAAAGGGCGTGTTTCATGTTGTAGGAATTCTATGGAGATCATGGCTAATCTGAAAACTCCACATTCTCATCTGCTCCGGATAACCTTCCACCCCTAACTATCTTGGCCTTAAAAATATTCAAAGACACTGCTTCTACTACTTTTGAGGAAGAGAGTGCCAAAGGCTTATAATACTCTGAGAGAAGTAAATTCTCCTTATCTCACTCTTAAATAAGTGAACCCCGGTTTTTAAATAATGACTCCAGTTCTAGATTCTCCCATAATCCTCTCTGCATTCTCCCTGCCAAGATTACTCGGGATCTAATATGCTTCAGTCAAGCTGCCTTCTACTCCTCTAAACTCCCGGAGATCCAACCCCCCAATCCTTTCTTCATACAACAACCCACCCACCCACCTAGTAACAACCAAAAGAAATGTGGATGCTGCAAATCAGAAACAGAAACAGAAATTGCTGGAAAAGCTCAGCAGGTCTGGCAGTACCTGTGGAGAGAAATCAGAATTAGTGTATCGGGTTGAGTGACCCAAACGTTTCTGAGCAAGGGTCACCAGACTCGAAATGTTAACTCTGATTTCTCTCCACAGACCCAGCCAGACCTGTTGAGCTTTTACAGAAATTACTGCTTTTGTTATTGTATTAGCACTTGCTACCTCACAGCTCAGGGGACCCAGGTTCAACTCCAGGCTCGGGTGACTGTCTGTGTGGAGTTTGCACATTCCTTTTGTGAACCTTTTGTGAACTTCATCCAATGCATGCACATCCTTCATGAACTGAGATTCATTTTTCACTCACTATTCCATTTTCCCACAAATGGCAGGACACAGGTAAAGGACAGAGTAAGTGAGATTCACTGACCAGCTTTTATTAGCTTAGATTCCCTACAGTTTGGCCCAACAAATCAACACTGACCCTCTGACGAGTAGCCCACCCAGACACATTTCCCTCTGACAAGTGCACTGAACACTATGGGCAATTTAGCACAGCCAATTCACCTGACCTGCACATGTATGGACTGTGGGAGGAAACTGGAGCACCCGGACAAAACCCACGCAGACATGGGGAGAATGTGCAAATTCCACACAGACAGTTGCCTGAGGCAGGAATCGAACCTGGGACCATGGTGCTGTGAGGCAGCAGTGCCACAATGACGCCCACGGTGAGTCAACACAGACAATGATTGAACAAATGGGCTTCTTCTCTGCTGTAACCAATGCCACCATTTGAATTGTTGAGGAGGTGCCGGTGTTGGACTGGGGTGGACAAGTCAGAGGTCACATGACACCAGATTATAGTCCAACAGATTTATTTGAAACCACAAGCTTTCAGAGCACTGCCCCTTCATCAGGTGAAGGGACCGAATTTAGAGGCAGGGAGATCAAAAGATCCCATTGTACTCTGGAGTAATCTTCTTCACTGTCCACTACACCTCCAATTTTTGTGTCATCTGCAAACTTACTAATTTACTAAGTTATTTTATTGTGAAAACAATTGGGGTTTCTTGAGACAAAGAATATTTGATTATGATCATCAGATAGCCCAAAGGACATCATAGTTCATGTGCTGTGGGATTAGGGGAGGATATTCTCTGCAGATCACATTGTTGTAAAGTTCTCATCCTTTAGTTCAAACTCTCCATGCCTTATTCCCCCTCCCCTATCTCTCTAATCTTTTCCAGCCCAACAATTCTCTGACATTATGTCATTCATACAATTCTGGCCTCTTGAGTATGTGATTACAATCGCTACACCATTGGTGGCTGTATGCTTGGGTTCCCAGTTCTTTAAATCTGGAATTCTGTGCCTGAACTCTTGGGCTCTCAATTTTTCTCTCCTTTGTTAAAAACCTTTTTAAATGTACCTGTTTGACCAGTCTCTCCACTTTCTCTCCTGACATGATGCACAGTGTCAAATTTCACTTTATAACACTATTGTGAAGTGCCTTGCGATGTTTCTTTACCTCAAAGAAGTCAGGTAAATGCAAGCTGTTGTTGTTCTTTGGACTGTTGGCCAGCCAGGGTTGAACATTAGAGAGTTGGCCATGATTGGATGGTCAGGGACTCTGCTTTGATTTTCCTTGGGATTCAGGATAGACTGACACAGGAAACCTTATGAAGGGCTTTTGCCCCAAATGTCGATCTTCCTGCTCCTCGGATGCTGCCTGACCTGCTGTGCTTTTCCAGTACCACTCTAATCTTGACTCTGATCTCCAGCATCTGCAGTCCTCACTTTCGCCTAGGACACAAAAAACAGCTATGGGGAGTTCATGAGAGCTTGAAATGCACGTGGTCTGTGGATGGAGCAGGCTAGAGGTTTGAATGGTTGTGGTCTAGCTGCTTAAATGAATTTGGAGGTTCATCTCACAGAACGTGTCATCTCTTCTGTACCACCCTGCTCAGATTTCCAGTTCCCTCTGTCACGAATTTACTGGGAAGGTCATTCTTGAAATGATAAAGTCACACATGCGCCACCTAGTGCAGCTAGCTGGTACTGAGCTCAGTGATTGTCTTTCTGACTGAATCTGCTGCTTTCTGACAAGCTGGGCTGAAGCTGCATTCTATAGCACTAGCACTCCCAGCTCACTGGACTTACACCCAGGGACATGCAATGGATTTTAAGTGACCTCACATAAAACTCTGGAACAAAAAACAGAAATTGCTGGAGAAACTCAGCAGGTCTGGCAGCATGTGCGGAGAGCATGTGCGCTCAATCGGGGCATTTTGGCAAGGCATGTGGCAGCTGTGTAAGACTTTAGTTAGGCCACACTGGGGCAGTTTTGGTCACCACGTTTTTAGAAAGGATGTGGAAGCTCTGGTAAGGGTGCAAAGAGGTTCACCAGGATGTTCAATAAAAACTGCGGATGCTGTTAACCACAAACAAAATCAAAAGTGGCTGGAAAAGCTCAGCAGGTCTGGCAGCATCTGTGAAGAAAAATCAGAGTTAAGGTTTCAGGTCCAGTCACCAGCATTTAGACAGACACATGCAAAGGTAGGGAATACAGGTTGTTCTGCTATAACGCGTGTTCGCCGTAACGCAATTGACGAACTGGGGACACTGTTTGCTTTAAAGAGTGAACTTTTAAGACTTGTAATCAAAAGAGAAAATACTGGAAAATCTCAGCAGGTCTGGCAGCATCTGTAAGGAGAGAAAAGAGCTGACGTTTCGAGTCTAACTGACCCTTTGTCAAAGCATTTCAAAACGTGTGTTGACTGTAAAACAATTACATCGTCAAAACTTTAAGTTCTGTTTCTAAAGCACGATTCTTCTATAACATGGGGCTGCACAAGAACGCAACCATTGTGTTACAGAGGAACTGATGTAGAGGGCCCATGTACAGGCAGATGGGATTAACTCAGAATGGCATTGTGCTCAGCACAGACATGATGGGCTGAAGGGCCTTTACCTGTGCTGTGCTGTTTTATGTATTGATGTACACCAATCCTCCCCTTTGATCTCTCACTCACTGCGGGGAAGTAGCAGCCTATTTCATTGAGTCTGCTCTTTATTGTGTCACAAGTTAGACCTTACCGATGTTTCACATGGACATGTCACACAGACCCTGCCTCAGGCACTGAGTTTAGGTGATTTTAAGTCTTGCAGCAAAACTAGGCAAGAGGCTGAAAGGATTATAAACAGCGTTTGTGCAGATAATTATCGGCTGCTTGACTTAGAGAAAGAAAACAAGTAACGACAGGACTGGAAGATATTTAAAGGTTATAGTCAAGTTGTATTCATGCAAGTGAATGCCAGGAATTTGCTTAAACTCAGGGAGCGCTTTGTGGAAATTATACAACAATGCCAGTGATTGTAGTCTTTTGCTTGCTTTCTCCATAAGGGAAAAAATGCAATGATTTAACTCAGAGCATTGTGAATGGGAAGGTCAGGGGCTGCCGAACAAAGATGCTTCTGAGCTGTGCATTCCACAAGTTTAATTTGCAGTCACTGATTCCTAGGCCCCCACTAGATTAGATTAGATTACTTACAGTGTGGAAACAGGCCCTTCGGCCCAACAAGTCCACACCGACCCGCCGAAGCGTAACCCACCCATACCCCTACATTTACCCCTTACCTAACACTACGGGCAATTTAGCACGGCCAATTCACCTGACCTGCACATCTTTTGTGACTGTGGGAGGAAACCGGAGCACCCGGAGGAAACCCACGCAGACACGGGGAGAACGTGCAAACTCCACACAGTCAGTCGCCTGAGGCAGGAATTGAACCCGGGTCTCTGGCGCTGTGAGGCAGCAGTGCTAACCACTGTGCCACCGTGCCGCCCACAAATTCGAAAGATTCTCTCTAGGTCCTAGAGCTCCAGCTTCCTTCAGGAGGTGAATATAATTGCTGTGGGTAGGTGTTAATACCGGTTTCAGTCCAACACGCCTGCACAGCGCTTGGTTCTGCCTGTACCCATATGTGCAATAAATGTTCCTCGACTTATCTTTCTTCCTAATGACTGACTGTATTAATTAAGAGGCCAATGATCAAACCTGCACCACATCAATTACCAGCTTCAATTATAGAAGTTAACTGCAGACACTAACTTCAGCTGATAGATCCAGTTATTAAGCGTAGGTGAATTGCAGAATAAATGGTACAGCACAGTGTTTAACACACTATAAGCCAATGGGTGATACTGACTGGGCCCAATTAGAGTCATGGAGTCATAGAGATGTACAGCATGGAAACAGACCCTTCAGTCCAACCTGTCCATGCTGACCAGATATCCCAACCCAATCTAGTCCCATCTGCCAGCACCCAGCCCATATCCCTCCAAACCTTTCCTATTCATATACCCATCCAAATGCATCTTAAATGTTACAATTGTACCAGCCTTCACCACTTCCCCAGGCAGCTCATTTCATACACATACCACCCTCTGCGTGAAAAGGTTGCCCCTTCGGTCTCTTTTATATCTTTCCCCTCTCACCCTAAACCTATGCCCTCTAGTTCTGGACTCCCTGATCCCAGGGAAAAG
>NC_057743.1:19849672-19859495 GCF_004010195.1 Chiloscyllium plagiosum | reverse complement strand
CATTTATCTGAATTAAACTCCATCTGCCACTTCTCAGCCCATTGGCCCATCTGGTCCAGATCCTGTTTTAATCTGAGGTAACCCTCTTCGCTATCCACTACATCTCCAATTTTGGTGTCATCTACAAACTTACTAACTGTAACTCTTATGCTCACATCCAAATCATTTATGTAAATGACAAAACGTAGAGGGCCCAGCACCGATCCTTGTGGCACTCCACTGGTCAGAGGCCTCCAGTCTGAAAAACAACCCTCCACCACCACCCTCTGTCTTCTACCTTTGAGACACTTCTGTATCCAACTGGCTAGTTCTCCCTGTATTCCATGAGATCTAACCTTGCGAATCAGTTCTCCTATGACACAAATTTGAAGTCTGTATACACTTCTTGTTTTCTCTATTCATTCATGGGACGTGAACATCACTGGCCAGATCAGCACTTAATGCCTGTCTCCAGCTAGCCTTAAGAAGTTTCATAGAATCATAGAACCTCTACAGCGTGGAAGTAGCTCGTTCGGCCCATTGAACTCACACCGATCCTCTGAACAGCATCCCAACCCCCTACCTTATCCCTGTAACCCTACATTTGCCATGGCTAATCCACCTAGCCTGCTCATCACTGGACACTATGTGCAATTTAGCATGGCTGATCCACCTAACCTGCACATCTTTGGACTGTGAGAGGAAACTGGAGCACCTGGGGGAATGCCATACAAGACACAGGGAGACACAGACTGTTGCCTGAGGCTGGAATTGAACCCAGGTCTATGGTGATGTAAGGCAGCAGTGCTAACCACTGAGTCATCGTGCCGTCCCAAGGTTGGGATGAGCTGCCTTCTTGAATTGTTGGTACACTTGCAGTGCTGTTACGGTGGGATTTGTATGAGGAGCCCTGTGTCTATAATACATTGTGTGGTCAGGGCTCAACTGTTTGGAATTGGCTGGGTTCTCCGTTTCAATAGGCGACAAGAATGTGGGCCTCTGTCTCAATGGGCCAGAGATTGTAACTGAGGGATGTAGCAATAACCCTTGTGCCTGGCTGCAGTGAGGAGGATATGTCCTTCAGACATGGCATAGGGTTTTCTCCACTGTATAAAATCTTTCATTGTTCCCCAGCAACTGTCCACCCTGGATTTCTTGATCCATCAGACCCTTGGCACTAAGGGTTCTTGCTTCCTCAGTGCTCGTTGGCCAAATAATTCCTCTTTGTAACGGCCAAGGAGGCTGGAGCCTATGTGCGTGTTAATAATGCACATAAGAGATCCCTGTCATCCATATAAATACCTATCTTCCACAGGACAAGTAGAGCTGCGGACCCCTGTCTGAATAAAGCCTCCAGATATATGGGCATCACAGACATAGAGCAGCATGCTGGCTCAATGATTAGCACTGCTGCCACACAGCATCAGGGAGCTGGGTTCGATTCCACCCTCGGGCGACTGTTAGTATGGAGTTTGCACATTCTCCCCGTGTCTCTGTGGATTTGTTTCTGTTACCTCCCACAGTCCAAAAGTGTGGACATTAGGTGGATTGGCCATGCTAAATTGCCCATGTTGTCCAGGTTTGTGTAGGCTAGGTGAGTTAGCTATGGGAAATGCAGGGCTACAGGACAGGCCAGGATCTTCTTCAGAGGATCAGTGCAGATGGGCTGAATGGCCTCTTTTCATACTGTCAGGATTCTATGACATCATTAACTGCATGATGAGGCATGGGGCCACTTTGATGAAAGCAGTTAAAACTTCATGCTGTGACAATTCTCATTTATCCAGGAAGTGATGTCTCTGTTTCAAATGCTGTTGTAGGTCAAAAGGCGAAGGAAGGTCCATTCTGGTGAATGGGAGATTAAAGGAGTTCTCAGATTTGTCCACATCCTGTCCAATGGAGTGACAGATATGGTCAAAGTGCCTCCAAATTGAAGACACAATCCTGATTCACCCTCTTATGAATTTTTCCTTATCTCAGTTACAGAGTTATGGAACAGAGGGTGACCAGTGTTTCTATCTTGGAGGCCAAACACATCAACATTAATGTTAAGAACCTGCCAATTAAGGCCTTGAAGCTGAAACTCCTCCCCTAGAGTCACTGACTCGTTTTGGGTGGGTTAACACCTTCAGTGTTTGCAGCCTTCCTGCACCATTCCTTATCAGTGACTATTCAACTGGAAAGGCGTCACAGTTAAGAGCACAGCTTTCCTCACCTGACATCCACATATTTTCAATTTTGAATCGCAGAAGAAGCCAACTGATAAAGATTAGGATTGTGAAAAAAACGACTTGATATTCCCCATTACAAGCCACCCCCTTGCTGTGGTAGCTATGGTGCTGTTAATGCCACTTGAACTGAAAACAATTTAATCAGGAAAAGCACAGCAGGTTAGACAACATCCGAGGAGCAGGAAAGTCAATGTTTTGGGCCGAATCCCATTGGGACTTTCCTGCTCCTCAGTTGCTGTCTGAACTGCTGTACTTTTCCAGTTTCACATCTATTGACTCTGACTTCCAGCATCTGCAGTCCTTACTGTCTACAATTTAATCAGTACTGGAGACGGAGGGTAGGATTTTCTGTGGCTTAATCGTATGTTGAATTCCTGATGGAATTTGTGGTGCTCCCCCAGGAGTCTGTACTGAGGCCTGTTTTTCCTCATAACGTCAAAAAAAATCACACAACATCAGGTTATAGTCCAACAGGTTTTTTTGGAAGCACTGGCTTTCGGAGCGCTGCTCCTTCAGCCTGGTGTTGTGTGATTTTTAATTTTGTCCGCCCCAGTCCACCACTAGCTCTACCACGTCATTTGGGCGGCACAGTGGTTAGCACTGCTGCCTCACAGTGCCAGAGACCCGGGTTCAATTCCCACCATAGGCGACTGACTGTGTGGAGTTTGCACATTCTCCCCATGTCTGCGTGGGTTTCCTCCGGGTGCTCCGGTTTCCTCCCACAGTCCAAAAATGTTAGGTGAATTGGCCATGCTAAACTGCCCGTAGTGTTAGGTGAAGGGGTAAATGTAGAGGAATGGGTTGCGCTTCGGGGGGTCGGTGTGGACTTGTTGGGCCGAAGGGCCTGTTTCCACACTGTAAGTAATCTAATCGTTTCTCCATAACAACTTCAATGAAGAAAGATAGAGCTATTTATCACAGCTTGTTGACAGCACTAAGTTAGGTGGCACTGAAACAGTGTAGATGAGGGCAGAATAGGTCACTGACAATTTAAGTGGGTGGACCAAACTGTGGCAGATGGAGTTCAATGTGGGAAAGGGTGGGATCATCCACTTGGTTTATCAGAATGTTTTCTAAATGGTGTCCAGGTTTGTGTAGGCCAGAAGCTGTGGAGAAGCAGCTGTTCAGGACATTGGTGAGGCCACTTTTGGAATACTGCATACAATTCTGGTCACCCTTTGAGAGGAAAGGTGCTGTTAAACTCGGGAGGGTACAGGAAAGATTTACAAGGTTGGAAGGTTTGAACTTCAGGGAGAGGCTGAATAGGCTGAGGCTGTTTTCCTTGGAGTGTCGGAGGCTGAGAGATGACCTTATAGCGGTTTATAAAATCATGAGGGGCATGGATAAGGTGATTAACCAAGATCTTTTCCCCAAGGTTGGGCAATCCAAAACCAGAGGCCATAGGTTTAAGGTGAGAGGGACAACTTTTAAAAGGGACCTAAGGGGCAACTTTTTCATGCAGAAGGTGGGACATGTATGGAATGAGCTGCCAGAGGAAGTGGTGGAGGCTGGTACAAATACAACATTCAAAATGAGTATATGAATAGGGAGAGACATGTTGTTCAGCAATAATAGCAGGGAGCACTTATCCATTAAAAAAAAACTGGTGGGAATCTGGAATTCTTCCCTTGAAAGCTGTTGAGGCTCTAATTTTAAAGAGAAATTTAAAACCTGGGAGAGGTTTGGGTTTGCTAAGGATGTTGAGCAAAGTTGCAGCTCAGTTGAATGATGGAACAAGTTTGAGTGCTGGATGGTCTCCTCCTGTTCCTATATTATTAACTGAGGAATTTTTATTTGACCAATGCAATGTCAGTAAAGATCTTGATTTATTTCAATTTAATTGTCATTCATATTTCAAAGATCTGGATTTGAGACTGAGTCATTGAGTTGTGTTACAGCACGCAGTGAGGGTGGGGAGGAAGCTGCTTACTCGTGTTGCTCTGAAAACATGCAATTGCATTGTAGCTCAACAATGGATTCAAGGAATTGGACTTTGAGATGCTTGCTCTTTGTCAGAACTTGCAACCCTAACTTGGTCGCACCAAAAGCTGCTAAATCATCATGACAATTAGGAACCCTGTACACATTCAAGCTAACACACCTTCAATAGAAACTTTCCTTTCCCCACGCGGGGACCCAAGATGAAATGTATCCGAGTTGAGTTCCTTGCTGATGTGAATGCATGGAACAAAACCGGCACTCAGGCAGCAGTTTCACACAGAGTTGTCTGGCTCAATGAGAGCTTGCATTAAAACCATGAGACCTTGGAGCAGAAGTAGGTCATTCGGCCCATCGAGTCTGCACCACCATTCAATGAGATCATGGCTAGTTAGCCAGATAACCAATTGCTGTTTATCCTGTGGGAGGTCCCAGATGGCTATTGTGAAAAATGATAAAATTCATACTTATAGGCAAACCTCTGAAGCTAGAGCAGCACCAAATGAGTCTTAATCTGCATCTTTCCTGAGCTGTTTCAAATCCGAGTGTATTTGGTAGCAGAGAGAGAACATACTCTGCACTCAAACTGTCTGACCTGAGACTGCTTGGTGGGACAGTGTAGAGTGAGCTGTTCTCTGCCCTACCCTGTACTTCTTGATACTGGCATGAGTTAAGAAGGGAATGCATAAGGAGTGCGCCCTTGCATAGCTCAAACAGTCGAGAATTCACCACAAAGCAAACTCAATAACTGTTGAAATCGCAAAAGTAGCCCTCGGCCTTGACTCAGAGGCAGTGATCTGTCTCTGAATTGTGCATACAAGCCCCACCTAAGAGATTTAAGCACATAATCTCGGCTGATACTTTAATGTATTACTGAGGGAGTGTTGCGCTGTGGGAAAAGAAATCCACCTTTTGCATAAAAAAAAGGCCTCTAGCTCTCTCAGGTGGCTGCAAGTCAGTTCAGAGCACAACAGTCCCCTGGCACTATTCAAAGACAAGCAAGGGTGATATTCTGATGACCTGAACAGCATTTACTCTTTCAACCAACACTTAAAAACTCATCTCACTGGATTTGGTGGGACCTAACCAAGTGCAAATTATCCATTGCCTTTCTTCTTACATGACTGCACTTCAAAGGCACTTTGTTTCCTGAGGTTATGGAATCCATATAAAGATGCATATTCTCTTTTTTTTTCAGAAGAGGTATAAATCACAGCTACAGAAGCTGCCTTTGATCAGACTGCACAACACTCGTGTCCCCATTATCATTCGTGAAATAACTCCAGACAGGTCGATATCCCATCACCAAGTCATCCTTTATTTAGTCCTTGACACTGATCCAGCTCCCTCAGAGCCAACTGTCAGAGTGAACAGAACCTCTGACACTCCTGTTTATATCTGTCAGCCAGGGCCAGAGGAAGTACCATTGCAACATTTAAGAGGCATTTGGATGGGTATATGAATAGGAAGGGTTTGGAGGGATATGGGCCAAGTGCTAGCAGTGGGACTAGATTGGGTTGGGATATCTGGTCGGCATGGACGGGTTGGACCGAAGGGTCTGTTTCCGTGCTGTACATCTCTATGACTCTATGACTATAGCTCCCTGATTGGACCAGATTAACAGTTCCAATCAGGGAATTTCATTTTCTTTGAAAGGTCTACTTGGCTGACCTTGTTAGCTTCCTGATGAAGGGTGTATGCTCGAAACGTCGACTCATGTGCTCCTCGGATGCTGCCTCTCCTGCTGTGTTTTTCTAGCAATACACTCTTTGACCTGTAACACTCACTCCTATTAGCGAAAGCAGCTCTACTCTCAGAGCTAAGTGCAACCAGAGATACTAACAAGGAGCCAGCAGCAGAAAGAAACAGCTTTCTTTTCAAAAACCTTACCTTTAAACAAAATAGGAGCAATTAACGAAACACCACAGTCTCTGGAAATTGGACGAAAAACAGAAGATTTTAGAAATGGAGGGAAGGCAGCATTAGTGGGGAGGACAGTCAATGCCTTTGGTGTGTAGGTTCTGGAACATATTACAGAGGAACCTCGATTATCCGAAGGACTTGGATGAGGAGCATTTCGTTTGGTTAATCAAATTCCGGATATCCAAATGCCGGATAACATCGTTTAGCTGAGCATTGGGATCTTGCAATCTTGCCGGATAATCCAATATTCGAATAATCCAATGCCAGATAATCGAGGTTCCTCTGTACTTCTGAAGAACAGGCAGGTCAGATTGCAACATGAACTGTTTCTCTCTCCACAGATGCTGCCAGACCTGCTGAGTCTCTCCAGCATTTTCTGTGTTTGAAATATTACTGATCATCCAGGTAGTCCAAGGGCTGGTCTGGAATGCAACTCTCTGACGGGGGGTTACCCTGTAACAGAGACCACATGAGAGAACTGGCGAGAAGCCTCATCGCCACCGCTCTGAATCAGACCAGCTAATGCATTCTTGGCAGCAGCAATCGTAAACACACGTAACAGTGAAGTTCTACAAGCAAGCTTCAATTCTCAACATCTGTGCGACTGGAAACAAAGAAATTGCTTGAACATAGAATCTGATGCAAGACTGAAACTCACCAGCTGGAAACCAGACATCAACTCTTTGGCATGCCTTTCATCTATTGATTCCAATAAGGATTTCTGGGAGTGGCAAATGGAAACATCTGGTAGGTAGTCTGCGGGTCTCTTGAGAGATCTGTGGGTCAAACATTTGAGACTGACTGAACTACCACATTGGCGTTTACTTTATGACGTAGAATACTTTCCAGAAACCAGGCTTATATAGGATTGTCTAGGATAATGAAACAGAAATTGGATGCTCATCTGCCTAAAGCATCTTCATACACTTTGTTCCCTTTAAGAACAATGGGAAGATCTGACAGTTGATTGGCTTCTTGAATCACATTGGAGTGGTCCTTCCACAGTCAGCACGGAGCTCTGGCCCAGAGTTAGGGGCACTATCCAAGACACCACACGACCTTCATTATAGACCATTTGGCCCATTCAATCTATGCTAACTTTTATGTTCCATCCATCTTTCCTCTTGTTCCTCAGATACAGGTCTGGCTTCCCTGAAATACATCAATTCAGCAATAATCTGCTCATTAATACCCAGTCTGGGTTCACCCTGGGAGAAAGGAAGATGGTTGTAGTTTTGAGGTCAATTGTGTAAGTCTTAGGACAACACTGCAGGAATTCTGTGGGCAGTTCCTGGGCCCAACCATCTTCAATGGCTTTATCAATGTTCTTACTGATGATTGCACGACATTCAACACCACTTGCAATTTCTCAGATACTAAAGCAGCCCAAGTCCATAATGATACAAACTTGGGCTAACGGTTGGCAAGTAACATTCTCACCATAGGTTTTAGGCGATGACTATCTCCTGTGAGGGAATCTAACCGTAACCCCTTGACATTCAATGGCATTACTGTCGCTAAATCCCCCCACTAGCAACATCCTGGTAGCTACCATTGAGAAGAAGCTGAATTGGAGCAGCCCATATAAACACAGGGCTACAAGAGCAGGTCAGCAGCTCAGAATCTGCAAAGAGAAATTCAACTCCTGACTCTCAAAAAGCTGTCCACCATCTACAGGAGTGTGATGGGTAACTCTGCACTTGCCTGGTTGGTTGCAGCTCCAACAAACTTGACACCATCTCGAGAAAGAGCAGCCCACTTGATTGGCATCACCTTCAACAATGAATCCTTTAACACAAACACAGTGGTGGCACAGTGATCTCTACTACCGAGAAGAATAAGGGTAATAAATGCATGGGAACACCAGCACCTGTAAATCTCATTCCAAACCATACATGACCCTGATTTGGAGAACGTGAGGACTGCAGATGCTGGAGATTCGAGTCGAAAATGTGGTGCTGGAAAAGTGCAGCAGGTCAAGAGGCATCCAAGGAGCAGGAGAATAGGCATTTTAGGCATAAGCCCTTCCTGATGAAGGACTTAAACCTGAAATGTCGATTCTCCTGCTCATTGGATACCGCTTGACCTGCTGTGCTTTTCCAGCATCACACCTATGACCCTGATTTGGAACTATATTATTGTTCCTTCATTGTCACTGGGTCAGAATCCTCTCAGCAATGTGGGGGTCCCAATACCTCCACTACTACTCCCTATGGTCATGGATTCCACATTCCCATCAACCTTTAGTTAAAAACATATTTCTTCTGAATTCCTCACTAATGTCTTGGTGACTATCTTTTACAGACAGTCTGTGGTTACTCTCTTCCCCACAAAAAAAAGATATTCAGACTCTATCAAAACTGTATGGAAATGTAAAGGCTTCCCGTCACTGCTTTGCCTTCCCTTCTACTCCCTCACCTCCCTAAAGAGAAGAGGGTCAACCCTTCAACCTTCTGAGAGCTGTATCCAGGCATTTCAGGTATTGTCCCTGTGATTTTTCCCTGCTCCGTCTGCATTCTCTCTAATGTCCACTTTATACTATAGTCACCAGACCGCCTTAGAGCATAACGTGTGGTCTAACCAAGATTCACTGCAGGTTTAACATTACACTCTTACTTTTCAATTTGATCAAAGCGATTCACTAAATCAACACCAAGCCTTTAATATCAGCGTATCATTTGATGTTAGATTGCTAGTGATCCATTAACCAAAGCAGCCGACGTTTCACATGTTTGTTTGCATTGTCTTGTTCAATAAAAGCAATAATCTGCTGTCTCCCCCCTACCCGTCGCCTTCCTAACGAATTCCTCCTCTTTCTGTTGAAATCACCCTGTTCAGAGATATTTTTAACTTTTCTCTGGAGCAGATGGGAGTTGAACCAGGCCTCCTGGTTCAGAGGTAGGGGCACTACCACAGTTCCACTAGCGCCCCAAATCACGCAGAGGGTAGTGCGTGCATGAAAGAGCTGCCAGAGGAAGTGGTGGAGGCTGGTACAATAACAACATTTAAAAGGCATCTGCATGGGTACAGTAAAAGGAAAGGTTGAGAGGGATATGGACCAAATGCTGGCAAATGGGACTAGATTTCTTTAGCATATCTGGTCAGCATGGATGAATTGGACCAAGAGGTTTCCTTCCATTGCTGTATAACTCCATGACTCTACATCATCCAAACAGCAGCTGCTCTCTATTATTCCTGAAGCACATCTGGATTCATCTGGCCTTCTTGTGGTGCAGTCGTAGTGTCTCTACTGCTGGAGGCCCGAGTTCAAGTCCCACCTGCTCCAGAGGCGTGTAGTAATATCTTTGAATGGGTCTTTAGATAAAAAGCAAAAAAAAGTCTTGATTCATAATAGAAGCCCTTTTTAAGGTATTTTAGGTGCTGGAGGTGATTTCCTCGAATTCCAGGAGCAGCAATTACTGTTTTATACGCTGTTGCATTGTTTTGGAACTTTGGAAAAAAAAAAGTCAAAACAACAGCAGTTTTAAAAGGGAGAAGAACAGACAAAGGAAGCACATGGTGAGGACAGTGCAGGAGAGAGAGAGAGAGAGAGAGAGAGAGAGAGAGAACCTGCAGTTACTGCCTCTGCTGTTTTTGAATTCATGCGTCGCTGGACATCCAAGTGCATCTGGGACAATTAGCAAACAGTGAATTTCACAACTAATCTTGGAGGAATCGGTTTGGGCGACGTTCACAGCACAGAATCAGATAAGTTAATTGTTGTTTTAAGTCTGTCCAAGAGAAAGGCTGCA
>NC_057743.1:19831717-19843971 GCF_004010195.1 Chiloscyllium plagiosum | reverse complement strand
GACTTTCTGTGTGGAGTTTGCACATTCTCCCTGTGTCTGGATGTGCAGGTCAGGTGAATTGGCCATGCTAAATTGGCCGTAGTGTTAAATGCATTAGTCAGAGGGAAATGGGTCTGGGTGAGTTACTCTTGGGAGGGTCGGTGTGGACTGGTTGGGTCAAAGGGCCTGTTTCCACACTGTAGAGAATCTAAGCTAAGCATCCAAGTAGCAGTAGAGTCGACATTTCGGGCATAAGCACTTCATCAGGAATTCCATTAGAACTGAAGCGAAGTCTCTCTGACATCAAACTGGAAAAAAACTTGCTTTTGTGGGCGGCACGGTGGCACAGTGGTTAGCACTGTTGCCTCACAGCAACAGAGACCCGGGTTCAATTCCCGCCTCAGGCGACTGACTGTGTGGAGTTTGCACGCTCTCCCCGTGTCTGCGTGGGTTTCCTCCGGGTGCTCCGGTTTTGCATTTCTTGCGGTTGCAGGGGAAGGTGCCGGGAGTGGAAGTTGGGTTGGTGGGGAGTGTGGACCTGACAAGGGAGTCGTGGAGGGAGTGGTCTTTCCGGAACGCTGATAGGGAAGGGGAGGGAAAGATATCCTTGGTGGTGGGGTCTGTCTGGAGGTGGTGGAAATGACAAAGGATGATCCGATGTATCTGGAGGTTGTTGGAGTGGTAGGTGAGGACCAATGGGGTTCTGTCCTGGTGGTGATTGAAGGGACGGGGTTCAAGGGCAGAGGAGCGGGAAGTGGAGGAGATGCGGTGGAGAGCATCGTCAACCACGTCTGAGGGGAAATTGCAGTCCCAGGTGGACCAATTCCAATACCAAACTACCCAGATTGCCTCCTTCTTCAAAGACCGTAATTTCCCCTCACCTACCACCACACCAACTTCCAAATACATCGTATCATCCTTCGTCATTTCCGCCACCTCCAGACAGACCCCACCACCAAGGATATCTTTCCCTCCCCTTCCCTATCAGCGTTCCGGAAAGACCACTCCCTCCACGACTCCCTTGTCAGGTCCACACTCCCCACCAACCCAACTTCCACTCCCGGCACCTTCCCCTGCAACCGCAAGAAATGCAAAACCGGAGCACCCGGAGGAAACCCACGCAGACACGGGGAGAGCGTGCAAACTCCACACAGTCAGTCGCCTGAGGCGGGAATTGAACCCGGGTCTCTGTTGCTGTGAGGCAACAGTGCTAACCACTGTGCCACCGTGCCGCCCACAAAAGCAAGTTTTTTTCCAGTTTGATGTCAGAGAGACTTCGCTTCAGTTCTAATGGAATTCCTGATGAAGTGCTTATGCCCGAAATGTCGACTCTACTGCTACTTGGATGCTTAGCTTAGATTCTCTACAGTGTGGAAACAGGCCCTTTGACCCAACCAGTCCACACCGACCCTCCCAAGAGTAACTCACCCAGACCCATTTCCCTCTGACTAATGCATTTAACACTACGGCCAATTTAGCATGGCCAATTCACCTGACCTGCACATCCAGACACAGGGAGAATGTGCAAACTCCACACAGAAAGTCTCCCGAGGCAGGAATTGAACCTGCGACCCTGGTGCTGAGAGGCAGCAGTGCTAACCACTGTGAGTTGGAGGTCATGTTGCGGCTGTACAGGACATTGGTTAGGGCACTTTTGTACAATTGTGTGCAATTCTGGTTTCCCTTCTATTGGAAGGATCCAGTGAAACTGGAAAGGGTTCAGAAAAGATGTACAAGGATGTTGATCGGGTTGGAGGATTTGAACTACAGGGAAAGGCTGAATAAGCTGGGGCGGTTTTCCCTGGAGCATCAGAGGCCAAAGTTATAGAGGTTATAAAATCATGAGGAGCATGGATAGGATAAGTAGACAAGGTCTTTTCCTCAGGGTAGGGGATTCCAGAACAAGAGGGCATAGGTTTAGGGTGAGAGGGGAAAGATATAAAAGGGACACAAGGGACAACCTTTTCACACAGAGGGTGGTGCTTTTATGGAATGAGTTGCCAGAGGAAGTGGTGGAGGCTGGTATGATTACTTAAAATGCAGTTGGATGGGTATATGAATAGGAGGAGTTTAGTGGGATATGGGCCAAGGACTGGCATATGGGACTAGATTATGGGCGCCACGGTGGCACAGTGGTTAGCACTGCTGCCTCACAGCACCTGAGACCCGGGTTCAATTCCCGCCTCAGGCGACTGACTGTGTGGAGTTTGCACAATCTCCCCGTGTCTGCGTGGGTTTCCTCCGGGTGCTCCGGTTTCCTCCCACAGTCAGGTGAATTGGCCATGCTAAATTGCCCGTAGTGTTAGGTAAGGGGTAAATGTAGGGGTATAGGTGGGTTGCGCTTTGGCAGGTCGGTGTGGACATGTTGGGCCGAAGGGCCTGTTTCCACACTGTAATGTAATCTAATTAGTTTAGGATATCTGGTTGGCATGGATGAGTTGGACCGAAGGATCTGCTTCCATGCTATGCATCTCTATGACTCTATGACTTATCACAACATGGACATATTGACAAAGGATGAGGTTCTAGCTGCAGTGAAAGTGGGACATGGAGTCATAGAGATAGCCAGCACGGAAACAGACCCTTTGATCTGACTCATCCATGCTGACCAGATATCCTAAACAAATCTAATCCCATCTTCCAACACTTGGTCCACATCCTTCTAAACCCTTCCTATTCATATACCCATACAAATGCCTTTTAAATATTGTAATTGTACCACTTCCTCTGGCAAATCATTCCATACAAGCACTATCCTCTGTGTGAAAAGGTTGCCTCTTTGGCCCCTTTTATATCTTTACCCTCTCACCCTAAACCTATGCCCTCTAGTTTTGGACTCCCCCACTGCAGGGAAAAGACTTTGTCTATTTATCGTATCCATGCCCCTCATAATTTTGTAAACGTCTATAATGTCACCCCTTTACCCTCCGACGCTCCAGTGAAAACAGCCCCAGCCTATTCAACCTCTCCTTATAACAGGGAAAGTAATAAATTCAAGGGCTTTAGTGCCAGGTGTGGGTAGCTAAACAGAGTGACTTTGATCTCACTGATATTAATATGCAACCCATGTTGTTTAACATTTTGCATGTTGCTGATGAATGTTACTTCATTGAGTAATCTTCTAAGGTCTGTTGGATTTACATTTTGTAGATTAAAAACCCTTTACCAATTTGGCTATCAATGTGACTCACCCAGATACTTTTGAATAACAATTAACTCCGTAATTCAATCAGATAGCATAACAAGAGAAGGCCTCAAGCATTCTGGAGATAGCAGCATCATTATTCAATGGCGCAACACAATTGCAAATGGCTTCTTCCAGGTGTATAAATAGTACTAACAGCAGGAGACCCAAACAGGCCATTAGTATTCACTACTCCTTCAGGCAATCTTTTCCATTTATCATCACCTTCTGATTCAAATGGAGCAACTTAGTTCTCGAATCAGTAATTAAATTCCCATTAGTTGATAAATGTTAATCTTCTGGCCTGGTTTCAAATCCAAATTCGAAAGAACAATGCCCTGACTAGTTGAGTAACAAAACTGAATAAATCTAAGTAAATGCTAAATCAACTGGATCACTACTGAGTATGGTAACTCCACCCTGTCAGTCAGCACCAGACACTGAGGTACAAACCGACTGAAGTAATTGCTATTGGAAGCCAGGAAGCTGAGGTAAATCATTGTTTTATGAGTGCAATTGTCAGGATGGGATTCTCCTTAAAGTTGTCTTTTACTGTTAGCATGTGCAAGCCTTCTGGAATCAGAACAATCAGTGCTGGGAATACTGAGGAGATCAGGCAGCATCCGTGTGGGAGAGAGCCAGAGGGCTGGATATTACTTGCTCCCACTGGATGTCTTTTCAATGGGTGGGTGAGAGAGGGTGCCACATAAACTATCCAGGAGGCACAGCCCACCAATTCCCCACAAGCTCACACCGAGTACTACCAGCTAGGGCGGAGCTTTTTCCACTTGTCGAAGAAGCAAGAACAAGCGGGTGTAAATATAAAGTGATGTGCAAAGGGATATGTGAGATAAATTAGGTTTTCAAACAGCGAGTAGTTAGGGTCTGGAATGCATTGCCTGGAAATATGGCAATGGCAGGGTCAATTGAGGCTTTCAGGGTGGCATTTAATGATTTTTTTGGATAGTAATTCTGAGCAAGGATGTGGGTAATAGGCAGGAAATTGGCAGTTGGTAAAAGAACCAGTGCAGGCATGATGAGCCAAATAGCTACCTCCTGTATCTTCATAGTTCTGTGATTCTGTAAGGTAGGTGGATGCCAAAATCAACACCCTCCCAAATAATTAATTTCTGAATTTGAAACTTGATCTCTAATCTCTTGATGCAGATGCCAAGTTTCTCCAGCACTTTCTGATTGTTTTTTGTTTCAGATCTCCAGCATCTACGGTACATTCCTTTCATGTGTCTCTGTGACCTACTGTCTAACAGCAGCACTTTTGATGAAGGGTTCACAGATAATGCCTGACCTGCTGATTAGTTCCTGCACTTGTTTCCCCTTCAGTTCAGTCAGATTCTTCTTGAGATCTAATTATCATGAGCAGACACACTGATTGAAGTGTTAGTAGGCTGATCAATATTGGCGAGGAGAAAAGGAGGACTGCAGATGCTGGAGAGTCAGAGGCGAAAGGTGTGGTGCTGGAAAAGCACATCAGGTCAAGCAGCATTCAGGAGCAGGGGAGTCAACATTTCGGGCATTAGCCCTTCATCAGGAATGTGGAGGTATGGTATGGGGGAAGGGGGCTGAGAAATAAATAGGAGGGTGGAGGTGGAGCTGGGGGCAAGGTAGCTGGGGAGACCATAGGCAGTTGCAGGTGGGGATGATGGTGATAGGTCAGAGGGGAGGTTGGAGTGGTTGGGTGGGTAGGGAGATGGACAAGTAGGACAATTCAAGAGGGTGGTGTTGAGTTGGAGGGTTGGATCTGGGATGAGGTGGGGGGAGGGGAGATGAGGAAACTGGTGATGAGGAAACTTGGGACCCTCCAACCACACTGCATCAATGTTGATTTCACCTGTTTCCTCATTTCCCCATCCCTCACCATATCCCAGACCCAACCTTCCAACTTGCCTATTGTCTTCCCACTCCCCCCCACTCCACCTTCCTATTTATTTCTCAGCCCCCTTCCCCCACACCCCACCCCTTCATTCCTGATGAAGAGCTTATGCCTGAAACGTCGATTTCCTCCTGTTCCTCGGATGCTGCCTGACCTGCTGTGTTTTTCCAGCATCACACCTTTCGACTCTAATCAACACTGGCAACCATTATTTACGCTTCCATACATGTCGATAGTCAAAGCAAGTGCGAAACATTTAACTGTTCAAAATATTCTTTCCAATTCACCAACTTGTGCGTTGGGAAATCCCGTTGTTTGCTGCAATATTCCGAGGAATTGAT
This sequence comes from Chiloscyllium plagiosum, assembly GCF_004010195.1. Taxonomy (NCBI): domain Eukaryota; kingdom Metazoa; phylum Chordata; class Chondrichthyes; order Orectolobiformes; family Hemiscylliidae; genus Chiloscyllium; species Chiloscyllium plagiosum. Next base: position 19,838,576 of record NC_057743.1, on the reverse strand, counting down.
CATCCTCACTCTTGGGATTGCACAGTGTGATTACACTCCAGAAAATATGGATGACGCCTGCAAAAGCTGCAGAGTATCAATGAGTTTAACTATAGCTCATGACGAAAAGGGATATTATTTAAAAGAAAATCCATCATTCAGGAGGAATCAATAGCAAAATCAAGGGTAACAAGAAAAAGGCGGGAAAGTGAATATGAGGAATGTAAGATCAGCCATGATCCTATTAAGGGGCCGAATGGCCTACTCCTGTTCCTATTTCTTTTGGTCTTATAAGAGGTGTACTTGTGAATTGGCCATTCAGCACTGTCCATGTCCAACGCCGGAGAAAGCAAGCCCTCCTGGGGAAAGCCCAGCGTGGAGCATCTGCAGACCCACGGCTGAAGAAAAGACTGTAATGTTTGACATTTTAACTGTATTTGCAGGTAAACCCCGCTATCCGAAAGTAGAGCATTCCCAGGAAACCTTTCATAAGTCGAAAATGGCGTAAAGTAGAAGATGCATGATTTATATGGGAAAAATATCGCCGTTTCTCGAAAAGTGAAAATCGTCTTCAGATTCGCAAAAACAGGTACCAATGTAGGTCTTTCGTAAAAGTGAAGTGGCGTAAAGCGAACATGCGAAAAGCGGGGGATACCTGTACAGAGGAACCTCAATTATCCGAATATCAATTATCCGAATTTCGGATTATCTGAAGAAGATCTCAAGTTCCCGATAAAAACGTTACATCAATGAGGTGTTTCCAACACTAATCGCATCTGTTGTTTACAATGATTAAAAATGAACTCGGCTTACTGAAATGCTGTCGAGAACATTCCTGGTCTTTCAGGGGACCGCAGGCACCATCTCCAAATGACTGATGCCCGCCCTCCCTCTCTCTCCCCACATTTTCCCTGGAGTTCTACACAGGGGTGTAACCTAAACCCCTCCTTCCCCAGACAATCTCTCCAACATTGTCCTGTACAGGGGAAAGGTGGAACTTGTCAAAACTTTGCAGTAAATAGTTGTGTTTAAGTGTGTGTATGTGTGCTTGTGTCTGTGTGTGAATGTGTGTGTGTCTATGTACGTGGGTGCGTGTGTGTCTGTGTATGTGGGTGTGCGCGTGTGTGTGTCTGTGTGTTTGTGTGTTTGTGTTTGTGCGTGTGTCTGTGTGTGCGTCTGTGTGTGTGGTATGTGTGTGTGCATGTTTGTGTTTGTGTGTCTGTGTATGTGTGTGTGTGTCTATGTATGTGTGTGTGTCTGTGTATGTGTGCGCATGTCTGTGTGTGTGTCTGTGTGTGTGAGTCTGAGTGTGTGTCTGTGTGTGTGTGAGTGTGTGTGTGAGTCTGAGTGTGTGTGTGTGTGTGGTGTATCCAGATTATGCACATTTATTGGCACACCAGGGTCACTGAAGGGCCTTCCTATTCCCTCGGCATGTCCCTTGTCACCAGACACTATGTGGCAATGCTTGTGTGGCTCGCGACCAAGCCTTCTGTTGTCATTAGTGTTAATTTAATTGGACAGGGGTGTCAATTGATGCTTTCAGCCATACTCCCCGATGCTGGTCAATAATAAAGACAGCTTCAGTAAGACCCTACAAGCAATTAAAGCCTGGCAATGCAAAAGGGTTGGTGTCTAATTTAATCGGATACATAAAAGGACAATACACAGATGGTGGTCGATGAGGTCAGTAAGATTGCAGCATAAGGGTGATGGTTGGTAGCAATAAGCAGACAGATTCTTTTGGGGATGTGGGGGAGCAAAGGAAATCACAATTTCCAAACTAGGAAACCAGGATTAAAAACAGGAAATGCTGGAGGATCTCAGCAAGCCTGGCAGTATTGATGGAGGGTCATACAGCATTCAGAGTATTTTGCTGTGATGGAAAATCTGGATGCTTCAAGTCTAATTTCACTGCCCCCAAGCACCCCCCCCCCCCCCCCCCCCCACCCCCACCAAGCCATCTCTTGATAATCGCTTTGTATTCCAAATTTTACTTTGCATCCTATTCTTCCATGTGAGGCTGTACATTTACTTTGCTCCCCACCCCTATGTCAAGCTTGAAATTAATCTTGTTCACTTCCTTTCCTTTCCGCGTCAAGGTTTATTCTACCCTCCCTGGGTTGGGACAGGTAGATTGTTCACTCTTAGGCCACTGTCTGTGTCTCCTTTACTGTCCGACTAGAATATTGGGTATATAATGGCTCAGTCCTTAGTGGTTTCTATTCTCAATTTATTCTCAATCTTTAATAAACTCCCAACTAAATATTGGGAATATCAAAGCCAGTGTGTTCAGTCCCTGCCATAAATTCTGTTCCCTAGCAACTGACTCCACTCCTCTGCCTGGCAGCTATCTGAGGCTGAATCAGATTCTTAGCAGATTGTTTCCAAACTGTCATATTGGACTCAAAACGTTAACTTTGTTTCTCTCTTCACAGATGCTGCCAGACTTGCTGAGTTTCTCCTGCATTTACTGTTTGTATTTCAGATTCACATCATCTACAGTACTTGCTTTTGTCAAATGATTAGCAGCCTTGACTCCATACTGGACCTTGAAGTGAGCTTAGATCCTTGTATCACTAAGACTGACTATTTTCAACTTTCTCACGTCAGTTGCTGCTATCGCTGCCTCAGCTCATCAGCTGTTTATCCAGATTTTTGTTGTATTGTTTGTGACAGGTCCAAAAGACATGAGAAAGGATAGTAAATTATTTTTAAGATAATACAATGTTTATGCATCATAAATTGTTTCAATTGGTTTTAATGATTCTGTAAAAAGCTATATTTTCTTGTTTAAATTTGGAAATTGACTTTGCTGGACTAAAACATGGTTACCAGTGATCATATCATGCAAATTAACTAACAATTTCTGAAATTGCATAGATATTGCAGTCAAACCAATACAAAAGAATTGGAGACACTGCATTCTCCCTGACAGCGACTGAGAATAAAGGGAAGCAATTGAAAACGCATTATACCTGAAGTGGTGTTAATTGTGCTAATGACACTAATTGTCTTTTACAATAATCAAGGGTTGATCAGGGTCATAAAAATTAAATAAAAGAAAAATATAGTCGATGTTGGAGCTCTGAAATGAAAACAGGAAGTGTTGGTGAAAATCAAAAGGTCTGGCAGCATCTGTTGATTCTCTGTCTATATTTGTTGACAGGCTTTTCCAGCCTTTCCTATTCTAATTACAGCATGGAATCTTCACCCTATTATGCTTTGTATCTCCTACGCTAGACACCTGACAAGAGTGCTGGAAACCAATTCTTAATCGAAATTGTCTATTAATGAGGAAGACATAAAACTCAAAACACTGAATAGGCAAAATGCAGTCTCTGGACACAATCACTTCAGTCTAGCTACTAGTTAGAGTCGGTCTGCTCAGAATCTACTTTCTAAAGCTACAGTCAGACAGTATACTGAGATAAAACAAAAACTGAAAGTGCTGAAGAAATTCAGCAGGTCTGGCAGCATCTGTGGAGAGAAAACAGAGTTAATGTTTCAGTGACCCTTAAGAACTGGCTAAAGTTATTCTGGTCTTGACTCTAAATCTCCTTTGAAAGCTAGTTCTGGAAGAAACATATCCATCGGAAAAGTGGACATCAACCACATCTCAATGTGCCTTTGTCAAGTTGAAAAGGAATGCTGCAACTTTAGCTAATTGCAAGCCACTTCATTGGACAGTGACTTTCTGTATTCAGACAAAAATTGTGAGATGTAAATGCCCATAACTTTGATTATTGAGTCATTCTTAACTTCGCCTCTTCCCTTTTTCATTTTTCCTTGTATGTGAGCATATGTGTGACTTGTAACAATTGTCCCCCAGGACTGAATGCATGAATAAAACACATTTCTATCTTAATCCGAAATAATTTGTTGCAGGTAATTTTTAAACTGGACTTCACAAACAGCGGGGGGTGCTTTGAGGGAAGGATGTCATTTCAGAAGGAACAAAAGTTAAATTAAAAAAGAAATACCTCTGATGAAAGAGAAGAATAAAATAATTCAGTTTGCTTCTCTCCCTTGTCCGTGACATTTGACTGTTCCAATATACTTCTGAAAGAGGCATGGAACCATTCAACACACAAGGTTCTGTTTTGGCATCTAACAACTGTAATTTTGATGCGGGCTATTTCTTATAGGTCAATGCTGAGAGACCTGCTCTAATAATTGTCTAATGATAGCTCTTGTCCGTGGGTATAAGCAGGTGCTCTTAACCCCTGATGTGACCCAAGTGGTAAAGTTTATCTCCTAGATAAGCCGTGAGGTTTGGCTCTTGGGAGCACTGACAGATAGCTTTGAGGACTGTTTTGAGATAAGATGCTATGTTCTCCATCTGTTGCAAGGCAGAGATTAAGCAGGCTTCACTACAATTATCGGGGAATGAGGCAGCTTTATTTTCCAATTACAACCTCATTATTCACTTGAAAAGTGTTACTTTTTTAGACACACATGGTGCCACCCTCTTTATCCCCAGTTAAACTCTTCCCTTTTCTGTTAATTCACTGTTGCTGTTGCTGGTTTCACATCCGGGGGCGGTGGGGGCTCGTGCATGGTGTGCTGCTGCCTAGTCTCCTGAACAGGGAACGGACTTAGCAAGTGCTCCCTGTGTCAATCCCATTGAACTGATTTGGTGGTGGGGTGGGGTGGGGGGTGCAGGATGTTTCAGCAATGCTGCAGGTCCCTTACACACAAGTGAGTGTTTCTGCTCAGAAACAAACCCTGAGACAGAGGGAGGGAGCTAGGCAGGCAGTGCGAGGAAGAAGGAAACTTCAGAAAACTCCACGACCCAGAGGAGAGGCATTGAATCAATTAACTGAATAATCAATTATCCGAACGAAATAGTGCCCGCCCATCCTGTTCGGATAATCGAGGCTCCTCTGTATTTACTTTTCTACATTTTATCCTAGGAAGACCGCAGTGCTGAACCTTTTAACTTATTTCTTTATTTCTCTACTGCTGTAACTAAGATTTTGTATCTAGGCATTTTGTACCTCAGATGGTACAGTGTGTGGCCACACTGCATACTTTTCAATATACTCCTGTACTCTGTACTTGAGTACATATGACAATAAAACCTAAATCTACAAATCTAGAAATTCTTACTTTCTGAGTTAATTCGAGCGTATTCTGTAAATGCTTTGATTACTTCATCCCCACCCAAAATTCTGTGTAGCTTCAAAAGGCTCACGGTTAACCTGGTACAGCTGTCACAGGAATGATTTATTTGCACAGATTCCTCACTTGTACAGATTGCAGGGAGGAACGGAGAAGATAACAAAACGACTTTTATACAGAGATCTGGTTGCTGCAAGCATTGCTTTGTGTGGAATAACCAGCAAAACCAGATGTGCCTGGGTGGAACAGCCAGTCTATGCTTCAAAGTGACACAACCAAGCATTGTTGCCTGGATTCCCCTATTCCTGCATGGAATGGCCTACCCCTGCTATCAATGTTCTTTAATTGTTCGATTTTTCACCATCAGCTTTGAGCCCCACTTCACAGGCTTGACCACAATAACCCTGTTTAATTTAGAATCACTGTGCATGTGGAGATCAAGGTAACTGCGTGAGATAAGGTGCAGCAAAGCTTGACAAATTACTTCGCCTTTCTGTCAGATTCATTAATCGCATCAGTGTGGAAGCAGGCCATTCGGTCCATACCGACCCTCTGACGAACATCCCACACAGACCCACACTCCTACCTTATCCCTGTAACCTTGCACTTCTTATGGCTACTTCTGGATTAGTGGTGCTGGTAGAGCACAGCAGTTCAGGCAGCATCCAAGGAGCAGTAAAATCGACGTTTCAGGCAAAAGGAATAAAGGCAGAGAGCCTGAAGCGTGGAGAGATAAGCTAGAGGAGGGTGGGGGTGGGGAGGAAGTAGCATAGAGTACAATGGGTGAGTGGGGGAGGGGATGAAGGTGATAGGTCAGAGAGGAGGGTGGAGTGGATAGGTGGAAAAGAAGATAGGCAGGTAGGACAAGTCATGGGGACAGTGCTGAGCTGGAAGTTTGAAACTAGGGTGTGGTGGGGGAAGGGGAAATGAGGAAACTGTTGAAGTCCACATTGATGCCCTGGGTTTGAAGTGCTCCCAGGCGGAAGATGAGGCGTTCTTCCTCCAGGCGTCTGGTGGTGAGGGAGCGGCGGTGAAGGAGGTCCAGGACCTCTATGTCCTCGGCAGAGTGGGAGCGGGAGTTGAAATGTTGGGCCACAGGGCGGTGTGGTTGATTGGTGTGGGTGTCCCGGAGATGTTCCTTAAAGCGCTCTGCTAGGAGGCGTCCAGTCTCCCCAATATAGAGGAGACCGCATCGGGAGCAACGGATACAATAAATGATATTAGTGGATGTGCAGGTAACACTTTGATGGATGTGGAAGGCTCCTTTAGGGCCTTGGATGGAGGTGAGGGAGGAGGTGTGGGCGCATGGTTTGCAGTTCCTGCGGTGGCAGGGGAAGGTGCCAGGATGGGAGGGTGGGTCGTAGGGGGGCATGGACCCAACCAGGTAGTCACGGAGGGAACGGTCTTTGCGGAAGGCGGAAATGGGTAGGGAGCGAAATATATATCTGGTGGTGGGGTCTTTTTGGAGATGGCGGAAATATCGGCGGATGATTTGGTTTATGCGAAGGTTGGTAGGGTGGAAGGTGAGCACCAGGGGCGTTCTGTCCTTGTTACGGTTGGAGGGGTGGGGTCTGAGGGCAGAGGTGCGGGATGTGGACGAGATGCGTTGGAGGGCATCTTTAACCACATGGGGAGGGAAATTGCAGTCTCTAAAGAAGGAGGCCATCTGGTGTGTTCTGTGGTGGAACTAATCCTCCTGGGAGCAGATACGGCGGAGGCGGAGGAATTGGGAATACGGGATGGCATTTCTGCAAGAGGT
>NC_057743.1:19810929-19831187 GCF_004010195.1 Chiloscyllium plagiosum | reverse complement strand
CAGGGTGGTCGGGCTTGTGGATCTTGGGAAGGAGGTAGAACTGGGCAGTGCGGGATTCCCGGTCTATGAGGTTGGAAGCTGTGGGTGGGAGATCTCCTGAGGTGATGAGGTTCTGTATGGTCTGGGAGATGATGGTTTGGTGATGGGGGGTGGGGTCATGGTCAAGGGGACGGTAGGAAGAGGTGTCCTCGAGTTGGCGTTTGGCTTCAGCGGTGTAGAGGTCAGTGCACCAGACTACCACTGCGCCCCCTTTATCTGCTGGCTTGATGGTGAGGTTGGGATTAGAGCAGAGGGATTGGAGGGCTGCGCGTTATGAGGGTGAGAGGTTGGAGTGGGGAAGGGGAGTAGACAGGTTGAGGTGGTTAATGTCCCGGCGGCAGTTGGAAATGAAGAGGTCGAGGGCAGGTAATAGGCCAGTGCGGGGTAACCCACCTAGCCTAAACACTATGGGACAATTTAGCAAGGCCAATCCACCTAAGCTGCACACCTTTGGACTGTGGGAGGAAACCAGAGCAAACACACATAGGCATAGGGAGAACATGCAAACTCTACGCAGACGGTCACCCAAAGGTGGAATCAAACCCAGGTCTCTGGCACTATGAGGCAGCAGAGCTAACCACTGAGCCACCGTGCCACCCCTAAATTCTCTTGAGTTCCTCTCCCTGTTTATTCATCACAAATTTGCTTTTGCCACCAATGAGATAGCACAGCCATGACAGGCTGAATGGAATGACCTCGTTCTCTGGTAGAAGTTTCTATGAAGTCGAACCTATCCAATACTGTCAGTTTTCCAGCAAACAGCAGCATCGAATCTAAACAGTATCTATCTTTAGTTATAATCACTGTTGGCTGCTCACTGTTTCTTTGCTGCCAAATTCACAAAAGCCAAGTCAAAATGGTGCGCTATAAAATTAATTTATTTCTAGATTACTAACCCAGTCTTTTAGCAGGGAAAACGCCTGAATGGAGGGGATTAGAGTTGACATGTTGTTGTTGGCTTTCGTGCTAAGAGGGTTGGGAGGCGTAGTCAGCTCCTGATCACAGCCACACCACTCCCCAAAACCCACTCTCCACAATTGCCTTGAGAATAGTCAAATATCTGGACATTAGTACAGGGTTGGGTGTGGCTATGTTGAGGGATGGGTTAATACTGCACCAATGCAGGTTGCCACAGTTACAAAGAGGGAGAATGTCTAATTGATTGAGACTCTGACAATGGCACATCACCCTGGCACTGTGCCCCAACAGGTATCAACACTATCATGAGGCAGAAGAGCAGAAAAAGAAAGAGGATTTTTTTTTTGAAGAGACCACACATGTTGTACAGTGTTTACTGTTTCTATTGGGTATGAAAATGCTCGGTTAATAAAAAATAACAAGATTATTCAAGCCGTAAACTTCAATCAGGGAATTGCCCGTCTGAATGACCCTTCAGGCACTGTTAGTATTTTAGGAAACTGGTTCAGAGCCAATCGAAGTGAAGTCCTTTTGAGAAGTTAATCCAGCCCAAGAGGACCAGCTGCACGAAATAGCGAAACATGGCAACAGGCAGATCATGAGAGGCTTTACTGTCGAGAGCTCTTCATGAGTACAGCTTAATGAGGATAAAATCTCAGGTAGATACCAGCATTATTTCACCAAGTCAGTAAGCTGTCCTCTACTGTAGGCATTGACTGCTGCTGGGGTAGGAGACCATATAACCCTTGAGTATACATATCACCCCTCCAGTATCCACATGTATATCAACCCTCCTGTATCCACATAATTAAAAACCCTCCATCACTGCATGTGTATCAACACCAGTATCCACATGTGTATCAACCCTCCATATCTTTATATATATATATATATCAATTCTTTAATATCAAGTTTCAGTGGCTATTCTGTATAGTACCAGGAAAAAGCCAATTTTTAAATCCCTGCACCATGGGAATTTGTAGGAGTGGATGACAATTCCTCGCTGATGTGCAGGTCAGAAGGCTGACGGTCATTAACTATCAGACCACATTGGAATTGTGGCATTCAGCTGGTCAGACCTTCTGAGTGGGCTTGCCAATCAGGGTGGGTTCACATTGAGGATTGAGTGTCAATGGGCATTGTCCATCAGGGCTTCGCAGCTGAGTCTCCTGTGTCTGAACCCGATTTCAACACAGGGATTTCTCCCCGTCCTCACCATCATTCCTCTGTCAACAAATACCATCAAATCTCATTCACCTCATCTGGCAGCTGTCCATCAAACAGTGACTGCATTTTGAATGGAACTCATTGACCATGAAGAGCATTGGAATGTGATAAGGGACTGGATGAATCCAAGTTCATATCACACTGTTAACACTCAGCTGAGATCTACTAAACATTGAACTTGGGATCCATCTAACTCGCCTTTCCCAGTCAGGGTTTTGGGCAGCAGAAGGTGTGGCTATCCCACACGGCTGTCCACCCAGTGAGACTTCATCCTTTACTCTCGTAAGCATTAGAGAACAAGACTGTATACGAGTGTGACTTCTCAGGAGCTGGCTGATCTGGTTAGGGCTCACCCCTTACACCCTCAGCCTTAGCACAGCTTGGTTCTAAAGGAGCTAAGCTAGCGAAGACGTCTGCGCTCACTCGTGCTTAGAGTAAGATGTCTATCCCACCTGGTATCTGCCTAATAATCAGATTTGTGAATAGACATGTTTCTCATGTTTGGCCAAGTAGGATTGCATCCATGAACAGAGCTCTAGCAGACTGGACTGTTAGTGAGTATTTACTCTGATGAATACGGAACAGGTTCCGGGACATCAAGCTGGGGAAAACCGAGCTGTCTGAAGGGCTCCGAAAACTCAACACCTTAACCCGCCAGCAGGAAACAGATTTTTCTTTGCCTCTCGACCAATGACACTCCCCCACCCACCCTTCTTAACGCTTGGGGCAAACCCAGAAAATTCCACCCACAAGTCTTGGTTATTTTCTGCAATTCCATTCTCTTTATCGAGCTGCCATCTCATTAAAAGAATTTATGGATCGTATTTCAATGGGAGTTTTTGGAGGAGAATTCCACATTCCAGTCATTCTCTGCATAAAGATATTTTTATAATCTCCCCTTCAATTCTTTTCTTCTGTGGTTCTCTTAAATCTTTGTCTCTTAATACTGTCTCTTTGAGCTACAGAAACATCTATCACCTTTTGCTGTATCTCAACCCATTAAAAGCACCTTCAGGTCATTCCTTCAAGATTTTGGAACAAAGTAAGGCCTAGTCACATGTGGAGATTAGATCAGATTCCCTACAGTGTGGAAACAGCCCCTTTGGCCGAACAGGTCCACACCGACCCTCCGAAGAGTAACCCACCCAGACCCATTTCTCTCTGACTAATGCACCTTACACTATGGGCAACTTAGAATGGCCAATTCACCTGACCTGCACATCATCGGACTGCAGGACGGAACTGGAGCACTCAGAGGAAACCCGCAGAGACACGGAGAGAATGTGCAAACTCCACACAGACAGTCACCCAAGGTTGGAATTGAACCTGGGTCCTTGGCGCTGTGAGGCAACAGTGCTAACAACTAAGCCACTGTGCTGAGGTAAACTGGTTCTGAGTAGCCTAGAAACCCATGTTGCTGATACTGTCATGAGGGCTCGATGCTGTTATTAATTGCAAATCTTGACCCTAAACTTGTCAGATTCTCTTTTTGATGACGGAGATCCACCAGAAGTGCAGTGAAGACTTGGGGCTCCATCGGGAAACGGGGGTTCAACACACTTCCAGGACGTCTGGCAAGAAGTCCTCGGCAGTAACTGGATTAATATTTTATATTCATTCATGGGGTGGGGGCATCATTGACCGGGCCACCATTTAATCCCCGTCCCTAATTGCTGAGAGGGCAATTGAGTGTCAACCACATTGCCGTGGGTCTGGAGTCACGCGTAGGCCAGTCGAGGTAAGGACGGCAGTTTCCTTCCCTAAAGGAAGGATGTTAGTAAACCAAATGGTTTTCCTTACAACAATTGGCAAGTTTCCTGACAATTGGTTTCACCGTCATCATTAGGGTCCCCATTATAGACATTTATTTTATTCAGATTCCATCAGCTGCCTTGTTGGGATTTGAACCTGGTTCCACAGAACATCCCCTAGTTCTCTGATGTACATAGAGAAAAAAATCTGTTTCCTGCTGCCGGGTTAAGGTGTTGTTTTCCAAACTCTTCAGACAGCTTGGTTTCCCCTCGCTTGGTGTCCTGAAACCTGTTCTGTATTCATCAGAGTGAATACTCACTAACACCCCAGCCTGCTGGAACTCTGTTCATGGATGCAATCCTGTTTAGCAAAATATGGGAAACATGTGTGTTCACAAATCTGATTATTTGGCATACACCAACTGGGGTAGACATCTTCTTCCTCCAAGCAAACTTCTTTGCTAGCTTAGCTCCTTTAGAACCAAGTTGTGCTAAGGCTGAGGGTGTAAGGGGTGAACCCTCCAGGACGTGCAGGTCTTGGGCGTCCTCCATCACCATACCCTAATCACCCGACGTCTGGAGGAAGAATGCCTCATCTTTGGCCTTGGGACCCATCAATGTGGATTTCACCAGTTTCCTCATTTTTCCTGCCCCCCCACCTTATCTCAGATCCAACCTTCCAATTTGGCACCACCTTCATGAACTGTCCTACCTGTCCATCTTCCTTCTATCTGCTTCACCCTCCCCTCTGACCTATCACCATTACCCCGACCTCCATCTACCTACTGCACTCTCAGCTACCTTACCCCCAGCCCCACCTATTTATCTCTCAGCCCCCTTGGCCCACAAGCCTCATTCCTGATGAAGGGCTTTTGCTCGAAACGTTGATTCTCCTGCTCCTCAGATGCTGCCTGACCTGTTGTGCTTTTCCAGTACCACTCTTTAACTCTGGATTAACAGTCTAGCAGATATACCACCAGCCCCATGAATGCATCAAAATCACAGTCAAAGGAACCTTCAATGAGGAATGCTGTGAAGGCTCATTGGACAAATTCCTGGGATGAGAGGATTGATGTATGAGGAGAGGTAACGTAGACAAAGCTATATGCTCACTAGCATTTGGAAGAATGAATGTGGATCTCTTTGAAACATATCAAATTCTTAAAAGTCTTGTGTAGAGACTATGAGGTTGATTCTATGGTTGAGGTGTCTAGAACTAGGGGCCATTGTCTCAGAGTAAGGGTGCAGACATGTAGAACCGAGACCAGTTCAGAAGGCTGTGGAATTCTCTGCACTAAGGGATGCTGAGTCATTGAGTATATTCAAATCTCGAGCTTGAGGGGTTTTCAATCCTAAGAAACAAAGGATGTAGAGCTAGGAAGGTGTAGTTGAGGTAGAAGATCAGCCATGATCCTACCAAATGATGAAACAAATTAAAGGGGCTGAATGGCCTACCTGTTCCTTATGTTCTAACTTAAGGTGGATGTGTTTGGTGTTTGGCCTCTCTTATCCACAGTAGCATCTAGGGATATGAAAATATGACTGCAGCAGCACAGACGTTATTGCAGATCCAAGGTTTCCAGGTCTATTTCAGGAGAACAACCTTCAGACTCCTTGATGGGATTGCTGACCTTACACGTGCAATATCTTCAGTTTATTGACTGCTGCAAGCATAGCCCAATCGCTCATAGAGACCCTACAGTGTGGAAGCAGGCCATTCAACCCATTGAGTCCACACCAACCCTCCAAACAGCATCCCACCCAGATCTACACCCCTACTTTATCCCTGTAACCCAGCATTTCTCCTGGCCAATCCACCTGACCTGCACACCTTTGGACTACAGGAAGAATCTGGAACACCCGGAGGAAACCCACACAGACACGGGGAGAATAGGCAAACTCCACACCGACAGTCACCTTGAGGATGGAATCGAACCCGAGTCTCTGACACTGTGAGGCAGCAGTGCTAACTACAGATCCACTGTGCCACCTCTGATTGATGCCTTTGTTAAATTTGCTTTCAGCAGCTCACTGCTTTGACACCAAGTGCAAAACAAAGATCCCAGCCAGAAGTAAATCTCTTTAAAATTAATTTATTTTTACTCAAAAGAGTGAAACTGGATTTTTGAAAGAGAAAGTGGGTGTGTGTGTGTGGACCTGACTGACGCACTCCTGGTTAGTCTCCTAGATTCTACCTTCTTGTGTCTTAACTCACAACAGGCTGTTTTCATCTGTCACCCCGTGTGTGTTGAATTTCATTGGCTCCCAGTCAAATGACCTCTTGATTTTAGAATTTCTTTCCTTGTTTTCAAATCAGCCCTTGGCCCTCTCTCTCTCTCTTTCTCTGATTCCACACTGATTCTCTCTGTAATCTCCTGTAGCCCCACAACCGTCTCCTCTCATTCTGGCTTCTTGCGGACCCTCAGTTTAAATTGTTCTGCTCCTGATTGCTGTGCCTTCACTAAGCCCTAAGCTGTAGAATTCCTCCCTGAACCCCTTCCCCTCGATCTCCTCTTTTAAGGCAGTCCTTGTAACCTTCCCCCTTTGTACAAGCTTTTGGTTTTCTCACCTAATATCACCTTATGCATCACGGTGACATATTTTATTCGGCAAAGCTCCAACGAAATGCCTTGGGATAACAAAGGCGCTATTTGAGTGTGAACCACAAAATAAATCAAAGAACCGTGGATGCTGGAAATCAGAAACTCGGCAGGTCTGGCAGCATCTGTGGAGAGAAAGCAGGAGCATAATCGTCAACACACCATCATGTTCCCTGGTCCAACACCTCTGACTCAGGCTTGCTGCAGTGCTGCAGTAGAGCTGGGACAACAATGCGTCATTTTCCGTTTGGGATCACTGCAGCATGCAGGACTCAATATTGAGTTCAGTCATCTTAGGGCCTGAGCAAGTTCTCGTTTACCCCACTGCCCACACACCGGGCCTTGTCATCACGTGGGCTGCTACCACAACCATCCCATTGTGAACCACCAATGGTCTCCATTAGCAGATTTCATTCTCCCAAGTTGACCTTTACTCAGTCCTTTGCCTGTCTAACTGTGCTTTCTCTCTCTCTCTCTGAGCGCCATCTCCACCTAATGTTTACTCCTCCCCCATCCCAATCCACCTTCAGCTGTCATACCAACCTTTTCCTAGCTTCAACCAGTTCTGAAGAAGGGTCACTGGACCAGAGATGTTAACCCTGCTTTCTCTCCACAGATGCTGCCAGGCCTGCTGATTCACCAGCAATTTCTGGTTTTGTTCCTGTGTAAATGTAGATGTTCTTGCTTATCTTGCCCCCTCCTCATGGCAGCTGAATGGCCCAGACCATGAGGACTCAACATGGATGCTTGTTTGGCAGCTGATCCCATCTAGATCACTGGCAGGAGCAATACGGTTTGCTGTAAATGTCGCTGATCTAATCTGGAAGAAAATCAGGCAGAGCCCTCATTACTCTCTGAGTCTCAGACAAAAGTCGATGTTAGGTAGGGACAGGATGAGCTCCGACACTCAAATATCACGCTGACCCTCCCCAAACAGACTGAGAAAAAGGAGGTGTTGCCTCTCAGGTGAGGTGCCTGAGGGCTATTGGGACTGAGACCTCACCCTAGAGTCAATAATCTTGAGGAGTACAGGGAAGGAGTGGAAAGGATATGAAAATAAATGATGGCTTGGAGTTCCCCCTTATTATTTGCTTGACAGAAGTATTTGCTGACTGTGTACCTGCCTTGATGAGCGATGACAATGTAAATCAATCTATTTCACTTACCTATGAGGGATGGAATGTTACAATGTCATGAATCACACCAGCAGAGCCACAGGAATAAGCAGCCTGCTTAACTCTTAAGTGACTCAGATATCCCAATTCCGCTGGCAGCTCTGTGCTCCTGTAGTGCATGAATGGTTAATCCCATTTGTTCATTCCAACGTTTTACTGATATCTTTCTTCTTCCAAAGTTGTCGAAGTGCCAGAGGCTGATCTCATCTCAATCCGTTGCAGCTTGTTTGATTGGCATTGCTGTGACAAATGAAGCTTCTTTTTAAAAATATTTTCCGTAATCCAGCCTGTTTTTATAATGTGCAGGAATCACAAATGTTGCATGTCAGGTAGTCTGACAGTGTGTCAAGAAAAGCCTTTGAAACAGATGGTATCAATGGACTCATTTCAATGTGTTTTTGGAGAGAGGAGATTGGGAAGTATAATGATGTCGGGTTAATCTTTGACAAGTGGATAGTCTTGTCAAACCTAGTTAGGCCTTTTCCTGCTCCTACAAATACATATGGGGAACTGAAAGAATGTATAGCGTTCTACAGCCAGTGCAGTAACAGTTAGCACAATCACACACAGTCCTTTGAGTATAGGGGTTGAAATGCTGTGTTGTACAGGACATTGGTGAGGCCTCTTCTGGAATACTGTGTCCAGGTCTGGTGTCCCAGTTATAGGAAGGATATTATCAAGCTGGAGAGGGTTCAGAAGGGATTTACCAGGATGTTGCCGGGTATGGAAGGTTTGAGACCTAAAGAAAGGCCAGATAAGCTATGATTTTGTCACTGGAGTGTAAGAGGTTGAGAGGTGACCCGATAGAAGTTTATAAAGTAATGAGAGATACAGATAGAGTAAATGGTAGTTGCCTTTTCGCTAAAATGGAGCATTTCAAGATGAGGGGGCACATTTTTAAGGTGAGAGGAAATAGATTTAAAAGTGATACAAGAGGCAAATTTTTACACAGGGGGTGGTTTGAGTGGAGTGAACTTCCTGAGGAAGAGGGTACAAGACTTTTGGATAGGTACATGAAAAGGAAAGGTTTGGAGGGATATGGGACAGGAACAGGCAGGTGGAGCCAGTTTAGTTTGGGATTTTGGTTGGCACAGACTGGTTGTTTCCATGCTGTCTGACTCTCAGACTCTATAACAGAATTAGCATAACATCACACAGTAACAATTAAAACAATGTCTCATAGTAACAATTAAAACAACGTCACACATTAACATCAATTAAACAATGTCCTTCAACAGAGTCTCTGGCAGCTGTCCATCTTTTGAGACAACAATATGCTCCTTGGTGCTCAGTGACACTTGACTATCTTCTCCACTGGGTAAATCTTGTCAAATTCTATTGAGACCCTGGACTGCCTGAGCATCAGGGACCCCTCTTCACCCAGCAGGCTGGATCAAAGCAAATGCGCCAGCCTGCATTTGGTACCAGCTTGGTTGTAAGAGTTTCTGGCCAGTTGGCAGAGTTAGGTATCATTCACCTTTGAACTACACTCCAGTTTGTCAGGACCTACTGCCTCTGCTTTCACCTGCCCTTCTTTAACTACCCTCAAGGCAATAGACCTGTTCACCTGTAGCTGGGAGCCTGGTTCAGGGGTGCCAGAGGGTCTGCACTCCTCCGAGGAAATCCTATTCTGGATCCCTCTGACAGTACGGTGGCTCAGTGGTTAGCGCTGCCTCACGGCGCCAGGGACCCAGGTTCAATTCCCGCCTCGGGCAACTGTCTGCGATGGGTCTGCACATTCTCCCCATGTCTGCATGGGTTTCCTCCCACAGTCCAAAGGTGTGCAGGTTAGATGAATTGGCCATGCTAAATTGCCTGTAGTTGTGGTGGCACATTGACTCAGTGGTTAGTGCTACTGCCTCACAGTGCCAAGGTTCCCAAGTTCGATTCCACCCTTAGGCAACTGTCTGTGTGGAGTTTGCACATTCTCGCCGTGTCTGTGAGGGTTTCCACTGGGTGTTCCAATTT
Organism: Chiloscyllium plagiosum; assembly: GCF_004010195.1. Taxonomy (NCBI): domain Eukaryota; kingdom Metazoa; phylum Chordata; class Chondrichthyes; order Orectolobiformes; family Hemiscylliidae; genus Chiloscyllium; species Chiloscyllium plagiosum. The sequence goes on along the minus strand of NC_057743.1, from coordinate 19,821,509 downwards.
CCTCCCACAGTCCAAAGATGTGTAGGTTAGATGGATTGGCCATGCTAAATTGCCTATAGTGTCCAAGGATGTATAGGTTAGGTGGATCAGCCGTGGGAGATGCAAGATTACAGGGACAGGATAAGGGGTGTGTTAGATAGAATGTTGGGGTGGCACGTTGGCACAGTGTTGTTGGGCCGAAGGGCCTGTTTCCACACTGTAAGTAATCTAATCTAATCTAATCTAATTTCAGCTTGGGGCTGTAATGGACCTAGTTTCTGTGTCTCACCATGAGGAGGTATATCTGATGAAGAGGCTGTGTACTGGCTGGGTAAGGTTTTTTTATATTGTTGTAACTCAGTGATAGAGACCAATAATGAGAAGGACACTAGCACTCAAAAGTTGAGAAGCATGCTAACCCTCTCGTCCAAACACTAGGACTATCCCATCAGCCTGTGGGACACACAAACGTGTACCAACACAAAGCAATGTCACACATCGGTGCATAATGAGATACTAGTGTTACACAACACAGTGTGAGGTAACTCAATACCAATGGGAAAATCTTCTCTGATCATTGCCTGAAGTGAGGGTGTAGCAACTGAAGCCAACCTATTCATTATCATCATATTCTGAGTTCTTGGCTTCGATGATGTATAAATGGTTATCGCAATTTTCCAGGTAGGGAGTTACTCTTAAATGAGTGACAGAAACAATCCCCAGCCATGAATAACTGATTAAAAAAAAGGTCTGAACATGGCTGGCACCTGAGTTTCGGAAAGTTAGTTCAATGGTGAGGATGCGCGATGCTGGTACAGTTCACTCTTGTCTACACCGACTTTACAGCACAGCTGGTGTCACACATATCCCAATAGGCACAGTGCACACAATAAAGTTACTTTCAGAACAGCAGAGTCAATCAGAGCACAGCTCACCTTCACAATCAACTCACTACCAAGACCAATTCATACTCTCGGCCATTCTCGGTATTTTGTGATCCACGGTGGTTTGGATTTAAATCACACGTTTTTTTCTAGTGCACATGTAGTTAGTGAAGGTTATGGCCATTGTCAAGGGCAACACTTATTGTCTATCCTTAGCTACCCATGTGAAGCTGAGCTACTTTCTTTGACCACAGCCATCCATATGGTGCAGGTACTGCTACAGTACAGTCAGGGAGAGAGTTCCAAGGTTCTGACCCAGTGACAATGAAGGAGCACTGGGAAAGTTTCAGGATGGTGTGCGGCTTGGAAGCAAACTTGGGAGTGGTGGTGTTCCCTTGCATCTGCTATCTTTGACCTTTGTGGTGTAGAAATGCTGGATTCGGGAGTTGCTATAAAAAGAGTCTTGGCATCTTGCTGCATTGCTTCCTTTGAATGGTACACACAGCCAATCTGGTGTACCAATGGGGGAGGGTGTGCCTTTTTACGAATAGGGGTATAAGTCCAGCAGACTTAGATGTTCTGGATGATGTCAAGCTTCCACCAGACTCTTGACCTGTGTCTTGTAGTCAGTGGAGAGGCGCTGGGGAATAAGAAGGTGAACCACTCACTACAAAATGCCCAGCCTCTGTCACACACTTATGGATACTGCATCTATGTGGCTGGTCTGCTTGAATTTCTGGTCAGTTGCAATATCCCAGTAGGACATTAATGCAGGAGGATTGCCATCGAAAGTCAAGGGGAAGCATTTAGACTTCCTTGTGTTGGAGGTGGTCAATGTCTACCACTCTTGCTACTTTGCAGCACAATTGGCAAACCAATTGGCATGGATAGGATAAATAGACAAAGTCTTTTCCCTGGGAGTCCAGAACTAGAGGGCATAGGTTTAGGGTGAGAGGGGAAAGATATGAAAGAGACCTAAGGGGCAACTTTTTCACGCAGAGGGTGGTACGTGTATGGAATGTGCTGCCAGAGGATGTGGTGGAGGCTGGTACAATTGCAACATTTAAGAGGCATTTGGATGGGTATATGAATAGGAAGGGTTTGGAGGGATATGGGCCGGGTGCTGGCAGGTGGGACTAGATTGGGTTGGGATAACTGGTCAGCATGGACGGGATGGACCGAAGGTTCTGTTTCCATGCTGTACATCTCTATGACTCTATGTCTCTAAGGTCACCCCTCAGTCTCCGATGCTCCAGGGAAAACAGCCCCAGTCTATTCAACCTCTCCCTATAGCTCAAATCCTCCAACCCTGGCAATTTCCTTGTACATTTTTTCTGAACCCTAGAATCTCTACAGTGTGGAAGCAGGCCCTTCAGTCCATCAAGTTCACACTGACTCTCTGAAAACTATCTCAGAAGGACCCACATCCCCTACCCTACCCTTGTAACACTGCGGTTTCCATTGATTGTCCACATAGCCTGCACATCCTTAGACACTATGGGCAATTTAGTATGGCTAATCTACGTAATGTGCAGAATCCTCAGACTGTGGGAAGAAACTAGAGCACCTAGAGTAAACCCTCATAGACACAGAGAAAATGTGCAAACTCTACACAGTCACCCGGGGTGGAATCAAACCCAGGTCCCCAGTGCTGTGAGGCAGCAGTGCTAACCACTGAGCCACCATGCCGTCCACTTACTTTGGATGATACTCAGAGTGTTAATGTTGAAAATGAGCAGGCAATTTTAAGATTCTTAGCTTTGTAAGTTAGCTGAAATTCTTTTGTCCTGTTTTCTTTTCAATGGTTTGGGACTTGCTGACTGGCTTGCAGTACTCAGAATGGGAGAGAATTGTTTCTTCTTACCTGTAGCACCGGGGTGTCTAATCACTATGACCTCCCTCGTCTACACTAGCACATGAGTTCACTGACACACGCATGTGGCTCTTAAGCCTTTTTATTGTCTATTCCTGGAAATGTAAAGCACAAATGTATCTTGTGTCCATAGTCTGAAATATAATCCACAGGAGATGTCTTGCTGATGAGATGAGACTTGCACCTCTGCCTTTTGAAGTCTCTCTCTGATGCTTTGTTGGCACTTGACAGTGTGAGATGTTCCAGAGCTTAACAAAGGAATCTTTCAACAATCAGTAAATTCCATTCTTAGAGGTTACATGATAAGCCAAGTTTTTGCAGTCCTTGTTTTAAATAAGAAACATGTATGTTTTGTCCAAAGGTTCAATACAACTGTGAGTAATTTGGGATTCTTGCTCCATTACCAGAACAAAGCATAAGATACTTGAACAGCTTTACAATGCAAAAAGCAAAATATGACCAGAAAATGAAATAAATTCAGAAAATGCTGGAGAAACGTAGCATCTGTGAAAAAAGGATACAGGATTAACATTTCAGGTCTGTGAGCTTTCACCGGAATCATCATTGTCTAGTTTTGAGGACTGATAGAAACTTTTGCCAAAAAGAGATACAGCTCACATATAAGAGATACCAGCATGTCGATGCAGCTGCAAGTCCTCCTGCAGTAAATGCCCAGGGATATCACTTACTGATTTATTTATTAATTGCCACATGCATTCTGTTACAAAATACAGTGAAAAATATTGTATAGTATTGCCACTCTCTGGCATAATTTCAAAAGACAGAAAATTATACCATAGAATATAAAGGCAGAAGAATAAAGAAATAAAGAAGAAGTTTTCAACTTTACAATCCTTATTGGGTTGGTCTTATTAGTAAGGAATTAAATTAAATCAATAGTAAGAAACAAGTAGGGTCAGATGGTATAGAATCTGTGTGGGCAGAATTGAGGAACCGCAAAGGTGAAAAAACCCTAGTTGGAGTTACGTACAGGCCTCCAAACAGTAGTCAGGAGCTGGGGCGCAAGATACACCAGGAGATAGAAAAGCTGTGCAGAAAAGACAAAGTTACAGCAATTATGGAGGATTACAATATGCAGGTGGACTGGGAAAATCAGGTTGAGAGTTAATTGCAAGAAAAGGAATATGTGGAATGTCTACAAGGTAGCTTTTTGAGCAGCTTGTGGTGGAGTCCATGAGGGAACAGGCAATACTGGATTTAGGGTGTGCAATGAGGCAGGCTTGATAATGGAGCTTAAGGAACCCTTTGGAGGCAGTGATCATTATATGATTGAACTTACTTTGCAATTTGAGTGGGAGAAGATAGAATCAGAGGTAACAGCATTACAACTGAATAAAGACAACTACAGAGGTATGAGGGAGGAGCTGGGTAGAATTGTCTGGGAGAAGAGCCCAGCAGGAAAGACAGAGGAACAGCAACGGCAGGATTTTCTGGGAATAATTCAGGAGGCTCAGCAGAGATTCATCCTGAGGAAAAAGGTGCATGACACAGGGAGGATGAGGCAACCATGGCTGAGTAAGGAAGTCAGAGATAACATAAAAGCAAAAGAGAAAGCATTTAGTGTGGCAAAGGGCAGTGAGAAACCAGAGAATTTGGAAGCTTACAAAGACCAACAGGGGGCAACAAAAAAAGAAATAAGGAGGGAGAAGATTAGATATGAGGGTAAGTTAGCCAATAATACAAAGGAAGGCTGTAAGAGTTTCTTTAGTCATATAAAGGGCAAAAGAGAGGCAAAAGTGGACATTGGGCTGCTGAAAAATGATGCTAGAGAGATAGTAGTAGGGAACAAGGAAATGGCTGAGGAAATGAATAATTACTTTGCGTCAGCCTTCCAGGTGGAAGACAGGAATAATATCCCAAAAATTCAAGAAAGTGAGGGGGCAGAGCTGAGTATGGTGGCCATCACCAAGGAGAAAGTGCTAGAAAAACTAAAAGTGGATAAATCACTGGACCTGATGGACTACACCCCAGAGTTCTAAAGGAGATAGCTGAAGAGATAATGGAGGTGTTAGTAGAGATCTTTCAGGAGTCGTTAGAATCAGGGAGGGTCCCAGAGGACTGGAAAGGCCCTAACGTGACACACCTATTTAAAAAGGGAGTAAGACAAAAGATGGAAAATTACAGACCGATCAGCCTAACCTCAGTTGTGGGTAAGATCCTGGAATTCATTGTGAAGGGTGAGATTTTGGAATACTTGGAAGTGTATGGTAAAATAGAGCCAAATCAGCATGGTTTCATCAAAGGGAAGATCATGCCTGACAAATCTGCTAGAACTGTTTGAGGAAGTAATAAGCAGTTAGACCAAGGAGAGCCATTGGATGTTATCTACCTAGACTTCAAGAAGGTCACCCCTCAGCCTCCAATTCTCCAGGGAAAACAGCCCCAGCCTATTTAGCCTCTCCCAATAGCTCAAATTCTCCAACCCTAGCAACAGCCTTGTAAATCTTTTCTGAACCCTTTCAAGTTTCACAACATCCTTCCGATAGGAAGGAGACCAGAATTGCATACAATATTTCAAAAGTAGCTTAAACAATGTCCTATACAACTGCAACATGACCTCCCTTAAACAATGTCCTATACAACTGCAACATGACCTCCCAACTCTTATATTCAATACTCTGACCAATAAAGACAAGCATACCAAATGCATTCTTCACTATCCTATCTACCTGTGATTCTACTTTCAAGGAACTATGAACCTGCACTCCAAGACCTTTGAGCCAGTTCTGTATCAAAATGTCTAGTTCTCCCTGTATTCCATGAGATCTAACCTTGCTAATCAGTCTCCCATGGGGAACCTTGTTGAAGTCTATATAGATCACATCTACCGCTCTGTCCTCATCAATCCTCTTTGTTATTTCTTCAAAAACTCAATCAAGTTCGTGAGACATGATTTGCCACACACAAAGCCATGCTGACTATCCCTAACCAGTCCTTGCCTTTTCTAATACATGTAAATCCTGTCCCTCAGGATTCCCTCCAACAACTTTCCCACCACTGACGTCAGGCTCACCGGTTTATAGTTCCCTGACTTTTCCTTACCACTTTTCTTAAATAGTGGCACCACGTTCGCCAACCTCCAGTCTTCCCACACCTCACCTGTGACTATCGATGATACAAATATCTCAGCAAGGGGGTCAGCAATCACTTCTTGAGCTTCCCACAGAGATCCAGGGTAAACGTGATGAGGTCCTGGGGATTTATCACCTTTGTCTGTTTCAAGTCATCCACCACCTCCTTCTCTGTAATATGGACATTTTTCAAGATGTCACCATCTATTTCCCCACATTCCATATCTTTCATGTCCTTCTCCACCGTAAACACTAATGCAAAATACTAGTTTAGTATCTCCCCATCTCCTGCGGTTCCATATTGTGTTTTCGTGTTGCTTACTTTGTTGATTGAGGATGCTAGAAATCAGAAACAAAAGTAGAAATTGATGGGAAAGCTCTATAGGGCTGGGCAGCATTTGTTTCCTCTCTGCTTTCTTTCCACAGATGTTGCCAGACCTGCTGAGTTTTCCCAGCAATTTCTGTTTTTGTGTCTTCCTTTCACACCCTTTTTACATCTCATTTTCTCTTTCTCCATTATTCGCAATCTCTTTCTGTCTTTTGCACTGAGCTTCTGTACCATCTGCCTTCTTGCTCCTCCTCTGCCTATGTCAAAATTATAAAAAGAAGCCTATTTTCCAATAATGGGTGGAAGCTGGTACAATTGCAACATTTATTCGGGGTCTGGATGGGTATATGAATAGGAAGGGTTCAAAAGAATATAGACCAAATGCTGGCAAATGGGACTAGATGAATTTAGGATATCTGGTTGGCATGGATGAGTTGGACCGAAGGGTCTGTTTCCATGCTGTATATAACTCTATGACAATTTATTTACTATTCCTAATTGCCCTTGAACTGAGTGGTTTGCTTGGCTATTTCACAGCTCAGTTAAGAGTTAGCCACATTGCCATGAGATCCAATTAGGCCAGACTAAGTGAGAATAGCAGATTGCCTTCCAGAGGGTGTATTAGGGAACCAGATGAGGTTTTATAACATTTGATCATCGTTTTGTGTTCATCATCATTGAGATTAGCTTTCAATTCCAGACTTTTAAAATGAATTGAATTTAATCCATGTATACAGAGCCTCTGAGCTACTAATCCAGTCATGTTACCAGAATGCCACCATCAACTGAGCAATTAAAATAGAGGTTACTCAAGGGGCAGGAATAGGACTGCAGAGATTTTGGAGGATTATGGAGAATATTACAAGCAAAAGGGAGGGGTGTGGCTTTGGAAGCATTTGAAACAGAATCTGAGAGTATTAAAATCGAAGTGTTGCTGGACTGAGAGCCAGTGCGGATTGTGATGCTGTGGTTTTAAGATATATGTTTTGTTCTGGTTTCTTTTAGAGAGCGATTTGGGACAAGCGCTGAACGGTCTCTGACAAGATAAACAACTTGTGAGGCTGTGGGATTTTTTAAAAGTTAGAACAATAGAAGCAGCCTGGATGGGTGTGGCCATCTGTCACAGACCAGGATTTCTAGTTTTTAGTTTTTTAGCTTTCAGAAGTTGCTGTTGCGGGCTTGAAGAAGTGGAAGCTGTTTTTTCCTTTCTCTGTTATAGTCAAAAGCTGGGGGTTCTCTTCCTACGCTGCTGGATTGCATGTGAGACAAAATCTGTTTTCTGTATTTGCCATTTTTGCCAAAGGGTGTGTTTGTGGGATGTTACTATATTGGAACAGTTAATTAGTAATAGTTACTGTATTTTTCTAAGTTCTTCTTTCTTTGGTTGTATTTTAACTATAGTGTTTGAATAAATTTTGTTTTGCTTAATGTTGAGTAGTTTGACCAGTCACATTGCAACTGGAACACAGCACATTGCATTAGCCTTTAAAATAAGAAATAGTTAGGGTCTAGGTAACCTTCTTAAAACATTTTGAGAGGGTCTGGTCTCGTTTGGGTTCATAGCAACATCACCATAAGAGAATAGTACTGACTGTGATATAGGACAGGGGCAAAAGTGTGAGGGATATCCTCAATATTATGGCAGGTCCATGTGAGACAAACAGTTTAAAAAAGGCCAGTGTAATACCATGAATGAAAGGAGAGGGAAACTGGCAAGGAGTGAGAGAGGCTGCAAATTGGAGAGAAGGCAAACGAGGGGGAGTGAGAGTCTGTAAAGGATATGACGAACTACAAGGGGAAAGAGAACAGTTCTAAACCTTTCCGCAAAGTAGATGCTACTTTAATGTGCACAGTGTCAGTTTGATACTAAACAGTTGCATCTCGTAAAAGATTTGCATTTATGTGTTTATCAGAGCTCAACAAATTTCACATGCTGTGAATTACTTGAGGGGTGACGATGTGTTTGAGTCAAACATGCAACCATTTAGCTGTGACCTCATGAGTCTGTGAAAACCTATTAGGGTGATGGCATTTTGAATATAGAAGTGTATGACAATTTGTTTTTTCAAACAAAACTTCCATACTAACATATATTTGTTGTTGCAGTTGGTGACATGATTGTTTTTATATATATAAGATCTGAAGCAGAAGAAGGCCATTCAGGCTTTTGTGTCCACTCTGATATTCAATAAAATCATGGCTGATCTGATTAGCCCTAATAACCTTTCACTCCTTGCTTATTGTTGGAAATACCTCGTTGTACTTAATTGTTTGGAAATTCTGGACTGAAAAGGATTTACCAAGATTTTGCAAGGACAAGTAATTTCTTGGAATTGTTCAGCAGTAATATGGGTGATGACTCACTGGCTAATTAATGAAATATCAAGCAATTTTGGAAAGTAGACAAGCAAAGCTTTTAAGAGAGATAATTTTGTTTTACTTGCAGGACAAAGCTGGTTTATAAGATTCCTACAGTACTGGAACAGGCCCTTCGGCCCAACAAGTCCACACCAAACCCTCTGAAGAGTAACCCACCCAGACCCATTTCCTTCTGCCTAATGCACCTAACACTATGGACATTTTAGCATGACCAATTCACCTGACCTGCACATCTTTGGATTGTGGGAGGAAACCAATGCTGACACAGGGAGAACGTGCAAACTCCACACAGACAGTCACCCAAGACTGGAACTGATCCCAGGTCCCTGGCACTTTGAGGTAGCAGTGCTAACCAATGAGCCACCGTGCCACCCAGATGAGGCTTAGTGTTGAACATTGATAAGCAATGCTCTTCTTTTCCCTGTTAGCTAGTCAATCTTTTATCCAGATCAATCTCCTACACCCTGCACCATAAGCTTTTATTTATCACAAAAACCTTTGAAGTGGCACCTTATAACATGTCTTCTGCAAAATGAAGTTACAATTTTAAAGGACATTTGGATAGGGATATGAATAGGAAAGTTTGGACGGATATGGGCCAGGAGCAGGCAGGGGGACTAGTTGAGTTTGGGATTATGGTCAGCACTGACTGGTTAGACCGAAGGGTCTGTTTCCATGTTGTATGACTTTATGATTCTGTGAGATTAGTTATTCTTCTTTTATCCATAACACAAGTTACTTCCTCAAAGAGCTCCAATTGGTTGGGTAAATGCGACGAGCCAGATTTTCTGGGGAGTGGCAATCTCACCCAGGGTTACCCTACAGCCTGTCTTTTTTATGAAGGAAGGGTGCTCTACATTTCTGAGAGTACATTCTGCTCAGGTTTCCCTCAGAAATGTGGAGCTAAACTTCCATTCCGAACATTCGGAGAGCACAGAGCTCTTCCAAACCACATTGTCTTTCCACAGCAGTCAGCTGCTCATATTCAGAAACTTTAAAGATCCTGACAGTTGCTCTCAGAAGACACATGGGTTCATTAAGTGTGATGCTAGGGTGTTAGGAAGGGAGGGTGCCATCAGGGTAGGAGGTAGAGTGTCAGGTACCAGCTGGACAAGCTCTCACATGGATGGACGCCATGGGAAGTGGGTAGGGGGTGTCAGGTGGCAAGAACCAGGTAAGAGATATTGTGTCCAGGGAAGGTCAGGCGGTTGTGGAGGTGGGGGTTGGAGAAGAGGGTGAGAAACTGGGTCCAGCAGATGGTGGGGTGAGTGGGTTTTGGGTGTTTGGGGGATTGGGGTTCGGATCTGGCAATGAGGGAGTCAGGGCACCTCTGATGGTGAGTGGAGATGGTTGAGGGTGCCGGATTATGTCTGATTGGATAATGGGACAGAAATGGATGGTCTGCTTGGATCAAATAGCAGGGAGCAGGAGCGATTGAATGCGGTCTGGGGCTTGGGTCAGGTTTGCATTTCGGTGGCAGAAAGGGAGTGGGTTGGATTGGGGAGTGGGGAAAGTTGGGAGGGTGCGGCGTTGTGGAGTCTGGCTGGGTCCAGTGGAGGGAGAGGGATTTCTCGGATCAGGTCTAGCCTGATCGCAGCCTGGTCTCGGGTTGGCAGGAAGAGTGTTTGGTGGTATGTGGGTGGTGTTGAACACAGGTCGTGGTGATTGTATTTAGTCCCCAGGGTGAGGGTGAAGTGTGCATCAGATCCCAGGGATTTGCTGGAGCGGGAGGCCCCTGGGTGGGGTGTCAGTTCTCAAATTCTGGATTAGTGGTGCTGGAAGAGCACAGCAATTCAGGCAGCATCCAACGAGCAGCGAAATCGACGTTCCGGGCAAAAGCCCTTCATCAGGAATAAAGGCAGAGAGCCTGAAGCGTGGAGAGATAAGCTAGGGGAAGGTGGGGGTGGGGAGAGAGTAGCATAGAGTACAGTGAGTGAGTGGGGGAGGAGATGAAGGTGATAGGTCAGGGAGGAGAGGGTGGAGTGGATAGGTGGAAAAGGAGCTAGGCAGGTCGGACAAGTCCGGACAAGACAAGGGGACAGTGC
>NC_057743.1:19770022-19809832 GCF_004010195.1 Chiloscyllium plagiosum | reverse complement strand
CAGGGTGGTCGGGCTTGTGGATCTTGGGAAGGAGGTAGAACCGGGCAGTGTGGGGTTCCCGGACTATGAGGTTGGAAGCTGTGGGTGGGAGATCTCCTGAGGTGATGAGGTTCTGTATGGTCTGGGAGATGATGGTTTGGTGATGGGGGGTTGGGTCATGGTCAAGGGGGCAGTAAGAAGAGGTGTCCTCGAGTTGGCGTTTGGCTTCAGCAGTGTAGAGGTCAGTGCGCCAGACTACCTTGTCAGTTCTCAAAGGAGGTCTCAGGTCAGGGTCTGGAAGGTATATGAGGTCATGGTCAAGGGGGCAGTAAGAAGAGGTGTCCTCGAGTTGGCGTTTGGCTTCAGCAGTGTAGAGGTCAGTGCGCCAGACTACCTTGTCAGTTCTCAAAGGAGGTCTCAGGTCAGGGTCTGGAAGGTATATGAGATCTGGGGGAGGTGTGGTTGGGGCCGGGATGAGGTAAGGATGGGGTCAGTTGAACAGCTGATCAGAAGTTAGACTAGGTATTTAATAGTCTAACATTTCCTGAGTCACTATTTTACTTAATTTCATCAGAACCATCAAAATCTCCAATTAAAAGAAGAATTTCAGGGAAACTCAGGGGTTAAGGGGATGTGCCCAGAGGAAAATGCAGTTTCCCAGACAATTCCTTCACATAAACCTTTGATCTCACTGGCTGTCTAGTCAGCGGAAAATCCTGTCTGATTTCTCGTGCATAAAACCATGTCGACCCTGCCTGATTTTGTTGACTCTTTAAAATACCCTGTTAAAAATGTCTTTAATCACAGATTCTAACATTTTCCCTCTGACAGACTAACTGGCATGTAGTCTCCAACCTCTTGTCTCACCTTTTTGAATAAAGAAGCTACATTTGGTATTTTCTAATCTAATGGAGAATTCTGCAAATCGAAAGAATTTTGCAAAATAAAAACTATCTCACTACCAATTTCTTTTAACCTCTGAGGATGGAGTCTGCTATGATCTGGGGATTTGCCAGTTCACAGCTCCAATAATTTGCTCTGTATCACTTCCATATTTTAAAATTTGATTGTAACTCCCTCAAGTTACTCCCTTCCTTCCAGTTTCTGGTTTACTGTTGTATCTGGGATGATACTTATATCCTTAATAGTGAAGACTGATGAAAAATACCCACTCAATTCACCTGCCATCTCCTTATTTTCCAATATTAATTCCCAGACTCACTTTCCATGCTACCAATGCCCATTTTGTTAACTCTTCTCATTCTTGAACATTTATAGCAAGTCTTACCGTTTTTAATATTTCTAGCTGTCTTATTCTTTGCTCTAATTTTCCAAGCCTTGTTCTTTTTTGTCATTATTTGCTCTTTTTAAACTTCTGTCTAATCTTCAGAACTGCCAGCCAACTTTGTGAAATTACATGCTTTCTTTTCAATTTAATACTTTCTTTATATTTTCAAGTTAACCACAGATATTTTCTCCTCCCTTTGAGATTGTTGTACTCTCTGGAATGCACCTATTCGGTAACATCCCTTTAAATGTCTGCCACTGCACCTTTGTTAACTTATCCTTTAACCTAATTTCACTTTAGCTAGCTCTGCTTTTGCCTCCTTATAACTGCTCTTATTTAAGATACTATTACTCGTCTTGCGCCCACTCTCTTACTTCCCATATTATGAGGTTCTCTAGTTTTGAGTTTGAGAGTTTGAGTCTGGAACATACCAACAGTACAATCCACCTTCCCCCATTACTGGTGCCAATGCCACACAAACTGGAACCTACTTCTACCACATCAGAAATTGAACCAAGCATTCATTCCTTGATCTTATTTACCAGACACCAATTTGAACGTGGCTCAGGTTAGCAATACAGGAATGTAACATCAGCCACAGGTCTGCAGGTCATAGGGTTGAAGAGATGTACAGGACAGAAACAGACCCTTCGGTCCAACCCATCCATGCCGACCATATATCCCGACCCAAATGTATTCCCACCTGCCAGCACCTGGCCCATATCCCTCCAAACCCTTCCTATTCATATACCCATCCAGATGTCTTTTAAATGTTGCAATTGTACCAGCCTCCACCACTTCCTCTGGCAGCTCATTCCATGCACATACCACCCTCTGTGTAAAAACGTTACCCCTTAGGTCTCTTCTCCTCTCAAGCTAAACCTTTGCTGTCTAGTTCTGGACTCCCCACCTCAGGGAAAAGACTATATATCCTATCCATGCCCCTCATGATTTTATGAACCTCTATAAGGTCACCTCTCAGCCTCCGATGCTCCAGGGAAAATGCCTTAGCCTATTGAACCTCTCCCTATAGCTCAAATCCTCCAACCCTGGCAACATCCTTCTAATTATTTTCTGAAATCTTGTGCCTATATAGGTTCCGGTGCTCCCAGACAAACAAAAAGTTTTTAATTCTTTGGCGGTTCAATCAAACATCCCATGCCATTATTCCATGAATGCCAACAGAGTTCCCCCAGTGTCCTGGTCCAAACCGATCCCTCAACCAACATTGCTAAACAGAAATCAGCACATTGTACGATGAATTATCAAATCTTTATTTGCGGGATAATGTTGAAGGTAAAATGTCACATTTCCCCACAGTCACACAATCAACTGAATTCAAATATTCAATTGGCTGTAATTATAATTAAGGTTTGAGGTTATGACAGGCAGCATAAAAATGGAATTTCTATCCTTCCCTGAAGTTCAGGGTCTTGGCTCATTTTCATGGCCAAGGTGGGCGCCTGCTCCAATCCACCAGTGCTGCTATGATCAGAGCGCAAACCCTTTAACAAAACCAAATCATTAAGTCATGATCACATTGCTGGCTTGGGGGCCTGCTATGCTCAAATCGCCTGCCACATTGCCTGCATTATATCTACAACCTACATTTCCAAAGTGTTTCATTGGCTGAAAAATATAATGGGATATCCTGAACTCGTGACAGGTGCTATCAAAATGCAAACCTTTTTCTTAAAAAATTCCCAAGTTGTGGGGATCAATAACAATTTGTTAGCCCATCCCTGCTGGCCCTGGTTTGTCAATGGCAGAGAGATCCCGAGGATTTACAAGGTGAGCTATTCAGCTCAGAATCCCAGTTCCTGATCCGCTTTTGCACGGTCGATCAGTGGTAACCCCCTGGTATTGATGGTTAAGGATTTGTGGTGGTAATGCTGTTGAATAGTAAGATTAAATGGGCAGCCTTTTCTTTTCTGAGGCATTCCATCCCTGGAAGTGATGAGGGATTTTCCTTCAGCTTCTACCTCAGTAGTTTTACCTCAAATCTTTTTTTAGGAACACGGGGCCACTTTACCGAAGCGATTATTGAGTTGATGGCAATGGCTCCTTCAACTGCAGGTTGCGCCATTGCTGACCCAACCAATCCGACCCATTGAAGAAGGTGTTGCAACAGGTTGGTTAATGGATCAGTGAGGAGGATAGTCAACAGAAGTAAGAGCTGGATCCAACAAAGAGCCTGGTGGTGAAGGAGTTAATGCCGAGATGCAGCGAGAGTGACAGCCTGGTGTCCTGTTCCTGTGTGTTTGTGGCCGTGTTTCAGTTCAGCTCAGAAGTGCAGAAATGGGCCTCCGAGATTGATTCCACCGACGTCAAAGCCAGCTGCCTCAGCAAGCATTGTGTTCAAGGTACTCTAGGGAAGACCATACAACCCAACAACAACAAAAAAACCCCCGATATGTTGCATTTTTTAAAAGGTAGCAGTGGATAACTCGTGCTCCTGTCTTCGCTGCTCATCATGGGTTGCTGCATTTCCAGAGGTGAGTCCACATTGTGAAAAATAACCACTCACTCTCGAATCAGCCTGCCCCTCTCATTGTATGCTTGCCATCGCCCCTCTAGCTGGGGGGTTAAATAGCTGTCTTGAAATTGCAAGGCGACACTGTGCTATATTGGCAGATTAAATCAATCTGTTGTTGCTATGGTTACATGTATCAATGGACCAGGACTTCACTGTCAGTGTCAGGGCTTTGTTTTAGAAAAAGAGAGAAATAAGGCAAGGATGCCTAATGTTTCCCACAGTACAGGTTTATCAGAATATTCTAGAAAAAAGCACAGTCACGTTTTCTGTGCTGGGCTTTTTAAACGCGTGGTATTTTAATCTTCTGTAATTGTGGTCAAAGCTATGAATCCTATGGCCGTCCTTGATAACAGAATCAAATTGGATGCCATGGGAGTGGACCAGCAATCACCAACAGCAGCTGGCATGCCTGGTATTCCTGACCCATCCCCGATTTCTGAAGGGAAAGCAATTTGATGTGATTCAGTCACTTGCAAGCCCATAGCAAGAGCCAACATGTGCAGGACTGGAGTCACATAGACAACAGGCCTGTTCCCCTGTGGGACATGAGTGAACAAGTTTGATTTTTACAACCGCCTGACAGATTTGTTGTCGCTTTTACAGATACAATGTATTTAAGGCCAGATTTTAAAAACTAAACTCAAACTGCAAAGTGCAATGGACGTCCAAAGAGACTTTGAGGGTTCAGGTGCATCGATCTTTAAAAGTGTCACGTGCAGGTAGAAAAAATAATCAAGAGAGCTAATGGCATACTGGCCTTTATATGTAGAGGACCAGGTACAAGGAAGCAGAAGTTACACTGCAGTTATACAAAACCCTTGTTAGACCCCTCTTGGAGTAGGAAAAAGTGAGGGCTGCAGAAAAATCCTGATCAAGGACTTATGCCCGAAACGTCGATTCTCCTGCTCCTCAGATGCTACCTGACCTACTGTGTTTTTCCAACACCACGCTCTCTCCCCTCTTGGACTATTCTGAGCAGATCTGGGCATCACACTTTGAAAAGATATATTGGCCTTGGAAGGAATATAATGTAGGTTTATGAT
This sequence comes from Chiloscyllium plagiosum, assembly GCF_004010195.1. Classification (NCBI taxonomy): domain Eukaryota; kingdom Metazoa; phylum Chordata; class Chondrichthyes; order Orectolobiformes; family Hemiscylliidae; genus Chiloscyllium; species Chiloscyllium plagiosum. The sequence continues at coordinate 19,804,986 of NC_057743.1, read as the reverse complement.
GCCAGGATTTCAGGGGTTTAAGTTGTGAGGAGAAATTATAGAAATTAGGTCTATTTTCTCTATTATTCAGAAGGTTATGGTGTTCTGATTGAAGTCTTCTAGATATTAGCAGGAAAAGACACTATAGATAAAGATAACTATTCCCACTGGTTGGGGATTCTGGAACTAGGCAGCATAGACTAAGAATTAGGACCGACCATTCAGAAGAGATGTTAGGAAGCACTTTGACACACAAAGGATCGGAAATGTTTGGCAGCCTCTTCCAAAAATGGAATTGGATGCTGGATCAGTTGTTAGTGTTAAATCTTAGATAGATAAGTATTTGTTAGGCAAAGGGATATGGCTCAAAAGCAGGAATATGGAATTAGCTCACAGATCAACCATTATCTCATTGATCAGTGGACTTAGTTTGATGGGCTGAATGGCCTAATCCTGTTCAAAGTTCCTAAGAGCTGAACTCATGCCTTCTGCATTATTAATCGTTCATATGGCAACTATTGGAAATTGGAACATAGAACATTACAGCGCAGTATAGGCCCTTCAGCCCTCAATGTTGCGCCGACCTGTGGAACCAATCTGAAGCCCATCTAACCCACACTATTCCATTCTCATCCATATGCCTATCCAATGACCATTTAAATGTCCTCAAAGTTGGTGAGTCCACTACTGTTGCAGGCAGTGTTTTCCATGCCCCTACTACTGAGTAAAGAAACTACCTCTGACATCTGACCTACTCAATTTAAAGCTATGTCTCCTCATGCTAGCCATCGCCATCCAAGGAAAAAGGCTCTCACTGTTCACCCTATCTAACCCTCTGATTATTTTATATGTCTCAATTAAATCGCCTCTCAACCTTCTCTCTAATGAAAACAGCCTCAAGTCCCTCAGCCTTTCCTCGTAAGATATTCCCTCCGTACCAGGCAACATCCGAGTAAATCTCCTCTGAAACCTTTCCAAAGCTTCACATCCTTCCTATAATGCGGTGTCCAGAACTGTATGCAATACTCCAAATGTGGCGACACCAGAGTTTTGTACAGCTGCAGCATGATCTCATGGTTCCGAAACTCAATCCCTCTACCAATAAAAGCTAACACACCGTATGTCTTCTTAACAACCCTATCAACTTGGTTAGCAACTTTCAAGGATCTATATATCTGGACACGGAGATCTCTCTGCTCATCTACACTACCAAGAATCTTACCATTATCCCAGTACACTGCATTCCTGTTACTCCTTACAAAGTGAATCACCTCACACTTTTCCACATTACACTCCATTTGCCACCTCTCAGCCTAGCTCTGCAGCTTATCCGCGTCTCTGTGTAACCTACAACATTCTTCATCACTATCCACAACTCCACTGAATTTAGTATCATCTGTAAATTTATTAACCCATCCTTCTATGCCCTCATTCAGGTCATTTATATAAATGACAAACAACAGTGGACCCAAAACACATCCTTGCAGTACCCCACTAGTAACTGAACACCAGGATGAATATTTCCCATCAACCACCACCCTCTGTCTCCTTTCAGCTAGCTCTCAATCCCATGACTCCATATTTTGTGCGGTAGCCTACCGTGGGGAACCTTATCAAATGCTTTACTGAAATCCATATACACCACATCAACCGCTTTACCCTCATCCACCTGTTTGGTTACCTTCTCAAAGAACTCAATAAGATTCGTGAAGCACAGCCTACCCTTCACAAAACTGTGTTGTCTATCACAACTTGGGTGGCACGGTGGCACAGTGGTTAGCACTGTTGCCTCACAGCGCCAGAGACCCGGGTTCAATTCCCACCTCAGGCGACTGACTGTGTGGAGTTTGCACATTCTCTGCGTGGGTTTGCTCCGGTTTCCTCCCACAGTCCAAAAATATGTGCAGGTTAGGTGAATTGAGAAATGCGGTGCTGGAAAAACACAGCAGGCTGAGGAGCAGGAGAATCAATGTTTCGGGCATAAGCCCTTCTTCAGCACCATATTTTTCAACTCTGATACTCCAGCATCTGCAGTCCTCACTTTCTCCAGGTTAGGTGAATTGGCCATGCTAAATTGCCCGTAGTGTTAGGTGAAGAGTAAATGTAGGGGAATGGGTCTGGGTGGGTTGCGGACCTGTTGGGCCGAAGGGCCTGTTTCCACACTATAAGTAATCTAATCTAATCTTATTCCTCTCTGATGATTATAAATCCTATCTCTTATAACTATTTCCAACACTTTACCCACAATTGAAGTAAGGGTCCCAGGTCTATAATTTCCAGGGCTATCTCTACTCCCCTTCTTGAACATTTGCTATCCTTTTGGCACTATTCCTGTAGACAATGACGACATAAAGATCAAAGCCGAAGGCTTGGCAATCTCTTCCCTGGCTTCCCAGAGAATCCGAGGATAAATCCCAAGCAACCCAGGGGACTTAACTATTTTTACATTTTCCAGAATTGCTAACAGGTCCTTATGTACCTCAATCCCATCTAGTCTAGTAGCCTGTGTCTCAGTATTCTCCTCAACCACACTGTCTTTTCCTTGTGAATACTGATGAAAAATATTCATTTAACGCTTCCCCTATCTCCTCTGACTCCCCGCACAACTTCCCACTAATATGTCTGATTGGCGCTAATCTTTCTCTGAACATTTTTTTATTCCTGATATACCGATAGAAATCCTTAGGGTTTTTATTGATCCAGTCAGCTAATGACTTCTCATGTCCCCTCCTGGCTTTCCTTAGCTCTGTCTTTAGGTCTTTCCTGGCTAACTTGTAACTCTCAGGCACCCTAACTGAGCCATCATATCTCATTGTAACATAAGCCTTCTTTTTCCTCTTGAGGAGAGAGTCAACCTCCTTAGTAAACCATAACTCCCGTGCTCGACAACTTCCTCCCTGCCTGACCAGTATATACTTATCAAGGGCCCGCACTAGCTGGCCCTTGAATAAGCTCCACATTTCAATTGTGCCCATCCCTACAGTTTCCTTCCCCATCCTTTGCATCCTAAATCTTGCTTAATCGCATTGTAATTGCCTTTCCCTCAGCCATAATTCTTGCCCTGCGATATATACCTATTCCTTTCCATCACTAAAGTAAACATAACTGAATTGTGGTCACTATCACCAAAGTGCTCATCTTCCTCCAAATCTAACACCTGGCCTGTTTTACTACCTAGTACCAAATCTAATGTGGCCTCACCTCTTGTTGACCTGTCTACACACTGTGTTAGGAAACCCTCCGGCACACATTGGACAAAAACTGACCTATCTAAAGTACTTGAACTATAGTATTCCCAGCCAATATTTGGAAAGTTAAATATCAGCCCATGCTACCTCAGTAGAAGGGTCCTCAAACGTCCTTTCTGCAACTGTAATACTGTCCTGGACTAACAATGCCACACCACCCCCTTTTTTATCATTTACTCTGTTCTTGCTGAAACATCTAAATCCCAAACCTGCAACAACCATTCCTGTCCCTGCTCTACCCATGTCTCTGAAATGGCCACAACATCGAAATCTCACATACCAACCCATGCTGCAAATTATTCCGGATGCTCCTGGCATTGAAGTAGATACACTTCAAACCAACTTCTTGCCTGCCGGTGCCTTCTTGCGATCTTGAAACCATAGTTCTGACTTCACTACTCTCAATCTCCTGTATACTCGAACTACAATTTTGGTTCCCACCCTCCTGCTGAATTAGTTTAAACCCCCTCAGGATATTGGTACCCCTCTGTTTCAGGTGAAGACCATCTTGTTTGTAGAGGTCCCACCTACCCCAGAAAGAGTCCCAATTATCCAGGAATCGAAAATCCTCCCTCCTGCACCATCCCTGTAGTCACGTGTTCAACTCCTCTCTCTCTCCCTATTCCTCACTTCACTGGCACATGGCATGGGCAACAAACCAGAGATAACAACTCTGTTTGTTCTAGCTCTAAGCTTCCACCCTAGCTCTCTTAATTTCTGCTTTAAATCCCTTCCTACCTATGTCGTTGGTGTCTATGTGGATCAGGACTTGGGGCTACTGCCCCTCCCCCTCAAGAGTCCTGTAAACACAACCAAAGACAACATGAACTCTGGGACCTGGGAGGCAACACACCAACTGTGAGTCTCAAACAATGATGACATAAAGATCAGAGTCAAAGAATCGGCAATCTCCTCCCTGGCTTTATTGATAGTCGTTTGACAGTACAGAGCTTCTGTATTGTTGAAGAAAAGACATATTTTGTCATCAGGACATTTCACAAGAATACCAATTCAAGGGGAAAGCCAACATTTATATAGTATAACAGGAGAGTGCTAATTGGTTGGTAAGTGGACTTTGATTGGTAAAGACTTGTCGTGGAGAATACAACCAGTAATGATGATTGACAGTTAACAGCCAGGCTTTGATTACATTTTAGCACAATGCAGCACGGTGGCTCAGTGGTTAGCACTGCTGCCTCACAATGCCAGGGACTTGAGTTTGATTCCACCCTCAGGCGACTGTGTAAGGTTTGCATGTTTTCCTCATGTCTGTATGGGTTTCCTCCTACAGTCCAAAGATGTGCAAGGTAGGTGGAATGGCACCTAAATTGCCCATAGTGTCCAGCAAAGTACAAGCTAGGTGGATTAGGCATGGAAAATACGGGGTTTACAGGGATAGGGTAGGGAGGTGGGTCAGGGGTGGGATGTTCTTGGGAGGGTCGGTGTGGACTCAATGGTCTGCTTCCACACCATAGTGATTCTATGAACCTGGGTTGGCTAACTCTGACTGGTTAGGGCATTGCTCTGAGAATGACAATGACTTATTTTGTTGAGTTGAAACATGTGTAGTATGTGTACGTGTTCTTTCTGCCTGCATGAGGTGGTCTCATTTACATTTTAAACAAAATGTGGCTGTTAACTGTCAATCTGCGTTCATGAGTGCATTTCCAAGACAATGCCTTGACCAGGACTCTCCTCTCATGCAGCATAAATGTTGGTTTTACCCTTGAATTGATATTCTTGCAAAATGGCCTGATGAGTACAAGATGAAAATCTTTGACAAAATGTGTCTTCTCTTTAGCAAGGCCTGGGAACAGGAAGGGAGAAATTCTGACACTGCAGGCATCAGTTAAATGAAAGGCAATTAATCCTGTGGTGGTAATGAATTGAAGAGGGAGGAGGTAGAGATAGGGAAGGGCAGGAAGAGTGAGTGACTGAGAATAGAGAAAGAGAAATATGTGGAGAGTGAGAGATGGGGAAGGCAAGAAATATGGAAAGAGAGGAGGTAAGAGTAAAGGAGTGGAGAGGATGTAGATAAGAGATGGAGTGAGCAGAGGTTTCAGAGGGCAATGTAAGAGGTGAGTCCAGTGAGAGACAGGAGACAGCCAAGGCTTAACACAAAATGGTAGACCATAGATTATCCTGAGGGAATGTAAGATGACAATATCATTGGTGGAAAATTGGACAGAATCTTACAGAGGCCTGAGCAATGTGGGCTGTGGTGAGGTTTGTGACAGAATTGTATGAGAAGTCCCAATGAAGTCTGCCTGGATGTCAAACATACCCCTTCTCGGCACCTGTGTCTTAAATCTTAAAACAATCCAGGACAAAATGATCTCTTAAAGCCATAGTATCATCTCATTCCACAAATGGCCTGATAAGTTGTTGATTTTAAATCTGAGATAGATAATTAGGCAAAGACAGGCAAAGCCACGGGTTAGCCATAATCTAATTGAATGGTGGAACAGGCTTGAGGGGCTGAATGGCCTTCTCCTGTTCTATAATCCGAATTGAATGGGGTTCATATTTACCTCGAGTTGGCCTGTTGGAAAGCGTTTCTGGTGATTCCAGGAAAAGATTTAACAATGATCTTCTTTGATCCAATGGCTTACCCACAATCACAGGCACCAATTATAAAGGTTGGGAACACAAGGGGGAAGCTGACTCATGAATATCCAACTCGACAATTGAAAACAACTGATACTGAAGTCTCATCAGGAAATCCCCAGTTATGAGCAGGACAAAAACAGTTATCTCTCACTCGCGTTTGAGAAAAGGTACTATTAGTACTTTTTTGGTACTATCATTCAATATGCAGTTGGACTGGTTGGTAGAAGATCCCATGGGAAGGACTTTATGCAATGTCTACAATTGTTTTTTGGAACAGCGTGTGATAGAGCGCACTAGGCAACAGGCGATTTTGAATTTGGTGCTGTGTAATGAGGCAGACTTGAATAGGGAGCTAAAGGTGAAGGAAGCCCTAGGGGACAGTGACCATAATATGATAGAATTCACCGTGCAATCTGTGAGGGAGAATGTGGAATCAAATGTAGTGGTATTACTATTGACATGAGGGAGGAACTGGCCAGAGTTGATTGGAAGGGGAACATGGTAGGGGAGACAATGGAGCAGCAATGGGCAGGAGTTTCAGAGAGTAATTTGGGAGGAATAAAGAATATACTAAGGGGAAGACAAGGCAACCGCGACTGAGAAGGGAAGTCAAGTATCATCATAAAAGCAAAATAAAAAGCGTACAATGTGGTGAAGATTAATAGGGAGCCAGAGGATTGGAAAGTCTTTAAAAACCAGCAGAGGATAATTAAAAAAAACAATGAGGTGGGGGGGTGAAGATGAAATATGAGGGTAAACTAGCTAGAAATATAAAAGAAGATTGCAAGTGTTTTTCCAGCTATCTAAAAGATAAGAGAGAGGCAAGAGTGAATATTGGACTGCTAGATAATAAATCTGGAAAATAGTAATGGGGAACAAAGAACTGAATAGGTATTTGCATCAATTTTCACAGTGGAAGACACCAGTAGCATACCAGAACTGCAAGAGAGTCGGGGGCAGAGGTGAGTGTAATGGCCATTACTAAGGAGAAGGTGCTGAGGAATCTGAAAGGTCTGAGGGGGTATAAATCACCCAGGCCAGATGGATTACGCCTCAGAGATCTCAAGGTGAGCTGAGGAGATCGCATTGTTGGTGATTTTTCAGAAATCACTGGAATCAGAGAGGGTACTGAGGACTCGTAAATGGCTTACGTGATACCCTTGTTTAAGAAGGGAGGGAGGCAGAAGATGGGAAACTGGACCAGTTGGCCTGGCTTCCATCATTGGTAAGATTTTAGAGTCCATTATTAAGGCTAAGATTGTGGAGTACATGGAAGTGCCTGGTAAAATAGGACTGATCAAGATCTTGATGGCTTCATCAAGAAGAGATCTTACCTGAGAAATGTGGTAGCATTCTTCAAGGAGGTAATGAGCAGGTTAAACAAAGCAGAGCCAATGGATGAGATCTACTTGAATTTCCAGAAGGCCTTTGACCAAGTGCAGCACAGGAGGCTGCTAAATAAGATAAGAGCCCACGGTGTTAGGGGCAAGGTACTGGCATGGATAGAGGATTGGCTGACTGGCAGATGGCAGCCAGTGACTAGTAGAGTTCCACAGTATTCCATGTTGGGACCCCAACTATTCACGTTACACATTAAAGATCTGGATGAAGGAACTGAGGGCATTGTTGCTAGGTTTACAGATGACGCAAAGATAGGTGGAAGGGACATGTAGCTTTGAGAAAGCGGGGAGGCTGCAGAAGGAATTGGACAGGCTAGGAGAGTGACAAAGAGTGGCAAATGGAATACAATGTGGGAGAATGTGAGGTTTGCACTTGAGGAAGAAGAATAGAGGGGAAAGGCTTCGGAAATCTGAAGCTCAAAGGGACTAAAGAGTCTTAGTTCAAGATTCTCTTAACTGAACATGCAAGTTTTATTGGCAGTTAGGGAGGCAAATGCAACGTTAGCATTCACTTCATGGGAACTAGAATACCAGAGCAAAGGTATACTGCTGAGGCTGTATGAGGCTCTGGTCAGATCGCATTTGGACCATTGTGAGCAGTTTTGTGCACCGTATCTAAGGAAGAATGTGTTGGTGTCGTAGAGGGTCCAGAGGAGGCTTACAAGAATCATCCCAGGGATGGAGGGCTTGTTATATGAGGAGTGGTTGAGGACTCTGGGTCTGGACTCAATGGAGTTTAGAAGGATGAGGGGGGATCTCATTGAAACAAAATATTGAAAGGAGACACTATACACCAAACAACCCCACTGCTGTGTGGCTGACCACTTCAACTCCTCCTCCCACTCAACCAAGGATATGCAAGTCCTTGGCCTCCTCTACTGCCAAATCCAAGCCACTTGATGCCTGGAGGAAGAACTCCTCACCTTCTCTCTTGGGACCCTTCAACCACATGGGCATCAACATCAACTTCACTAGTTTCCTAATCTCCCCTCCCCCACCTCATCCCAGATCCAACCGTCCAACTCAACACTGCCCTCTTGATCTGTCCCATCTGTCCACCTTCTTTCCCACCTATCCACTCCACCCTCCCCACCGACCTATCAGTTTCTCCCCCTACCAGCATCTTACTGCCTTCCCAGCTATCTTCCCCCACCCTCCTACTTATCTTTCAGTCCCCTTTCCCCCTCCCCCACATTGTTGATGAAGGGCTTTTGACTGAAACGTCGACTCTCCTGCTCCTCGGATGCTGCCTGACCTGCTGTGCTTTTTGACTCTGACCTCCAGCATCTGCAGTCCTCACTTTCTCCTAGAATATTGAGAAACCTGGAGAGAGTAGATGTGGAGACATTTCCACTGGTGGGAGAGACTAAGACTTGAGCGCACACAGCCTCAGATTGAAGGGACGACCCTTTAGAATTGAGATGAGGGGGAATTTCTTCAGCCACAGGGTGGTGAATCTGTGGAACTCATTGCTGCAGAGGGCTGTGGGGGCCAAGTCACTGAGTGGCTTTAAGACAGAGATAGATAAGTTCTTGGTTAGTTAAGGAATCACAGGTTACAGGAAGATGGCAGGAGAACAGAGTTGAGAATTATATTAGCTGTGATAATATGGTGGAGCAGACCTCAATGGGCTGAATGGTCTAAATCTGCCCCTATATTTTATGGTCTAAATCTGAGAACAGTGTACTTAATCTATTATTATCACAGGGAGTGTCATGCCCCAAGTCTTAAACCACACAGAAAAGTTGGAAGGCAACCCAGCCTGTGTCTGACAGGTATTTGTAATGCCAAATCTCTTTGTTCCTTGGAGATTTTCAGGCACGTGACAGAAGAAACATAAATCAGGGAGTAATCTGTGCGTGGGATCAGGGAAATTGTACGATGCTGTGTCTGGGCTTTGTTTTCTTCTTAGCATAATAATTATATTTCTTAATTCATTCTTCGGATGATGTTGTTGGCAAGACCAGTATTTATTGCCCAGATGGCAGTTAAGAATTAAGACAGCGTTTCTGGAGTCACATGTCAGCCAGACTGGGTAAGGAAAGCAGATTTCCTTCCCTAAAGGACATCAGTGAACCAGATGGGTCTTTACAAAATTGATAGTGGTTACACGTTAGCCATTGAGCTGGCATTTATTCCAGGTTATTTTTGAACTCAACTTTCACCATTTGCCTTGCACCAATGTCCCGTCCTGGGGTTCTGGACTACTACTGCAGCCACATTACCCCGCCTCTCCATCGCCTTCCCTCAAAGTTCAGCAGCTGAAACGGATTTTGGAAAAATAAACTGAGAATGGATTCATGGAGGAAAGGGAAAGGTGTGAACATGCTGCCATGCTCTGCATTAACCAACTACCAAAGAATGGTCTTCTACTTCTAGAATTGGATCGATGGCCTAGTGGCATTATCACTGGCTTGTTAATCCAGAGACTTGGGTTCAAATCCTGCCCTGGTAGAATTTGAATTCAACCATGAAACAATTGTTGGAAAAACTCATCTGGTTCACTAATGCCCTTAAGGGAAGGAAACTGCCAATCTTATCTGGTCTGGACTGAATATATTAGATTCCCTACAGTGTGGAAACAGACGCTTCAGCCCAACACGTCCACACCTACCATCTGAAGAGTAACCCACCCAGACTCATTCCCCTACCCTGTATTTACCCCTGACTAATGCACCTAGCACTATTGGCAATTTAGCATGGCCAATTCACCTAACCTGCACATCTTTGGATTGTGGGAGAATACCTGAGCACCCGGAGGAAACCCACACAGACACAGGGAGAATGTGCAAGCTCCACACAGACAGCCATCCAAGGCTGGAATCGAACCTGGGTCCCTGGCACTGTGTGTGATTTCAGACCCAGAGCAATGCTAACCTAGTCAGTGACCCCATGTAACACGAATGAATAAACTTTTAAAAAAATTTGAACAGCGGTGTCTAAATGCTTGCGAACTGGTCTATGTGACAGGGAAAGTGTTAAAACTTTGGGGAAATAATGCTTGGTGCCAACACATGTTGATTTGCCAGTTGGTGGGAATATAAGATGGTTGTCACATGTGAATCATAAGATCATTAAAAGAAAAGAGCAGAAGCAGGCCATTCAGCTTATCAAACCTGCTCTCTCATTTGTTAAGATCATGGCTGTTCCTATTGTGAGCAACTCCACTTGCTCACTTCCTTCTGCCTCTCCCCACCACACTCCCTTGTCGATAAAACATTTGTCTAACCACATTTCATTTGGGAAAGTGAGGGAATCATTAAAAATTATTCATTAATGTTACAAAACAGACAGAAAGTTTGCATTCTTCATCCATCTTTTCCCTCCCTGTCTTTGAGATCAACTTTTTTTTTTGATGAAACAAAAAAAAGCTGTGGTTGGAGATTAACCCAAACACAAGCTGTGACTGACTCACTATAACAGTGTGAGATAATGCTGGATAGACAGTGTGACTGCTGCAACATGTTCATGTTCACGTCCCTGACAAATTCCAGTGATTGTTTCATAGTTTGAGACACCAGTGTCAAAGATATAATAATAAGATCTCACAGTTTTCTGTGATGGATGGCTCTTAATGTTGGATGGAGTGGGAGAGATTTAATAAAGCAGCAATTAGGCGACTCTACACACCGCTTTTAATGAGCCTGGTGATTTTGAAAGCTTGGGAAACTGGAATGAGAACTTCCATGGTTTCAATATCTCGGGAAGGAATACATTAGAGTTGGAGACAATATAATGAGTCTTAATTTCCACATGGTAAGGTTGGAAAGTAAGTATGGTAGTGTATTTGAACAAGAGAGATAATTCAGTGGATTATAATTGGAATGGGATTGAATCAGGGAACAATTGGAGACGAGAGTGTGTGTCAGGCATTAATCCTTCTCTTGTACAATTCATTATTAATCATTGGTGAATACATTGCTTGCATTTCTATCATTTTTTAAAAAAGACAAATGCTTCATCTCTTCAGAAATTCTTACAAATACTTGCGAATATCCTTCAAAAGCCAATGGTGTATCCCAGGTTCCGAACAATGGAGTTGCTCAGGAGAAGAGAGAGTTTGCACCACCTGTTGAAGACCAAGGAGTCTGCAAGGTAAAGATCCCCTATACACATGATAATCAATTCAAAACAATGGATTCTATTTGTTTTACTCTTTACAAAATGGCTATCCTTTAAGGTTTCTGCTTGAAATCCCAAGTCCTAATCACAAAACTAAAACCTTCCCGAACAAAATTACCAACAATGTTTGCAGCTACAGCTTATTCTTGTCTTCCTCCTCTTGTCTCCACAGCTTTCAACACAATCAATTGTTCGCCAGAACCACCTCTTCTGAGACCCCCCACTTCATTTCATCGCCCTCTCTTCTGGTTCCAACCCTAAAATCATCATACATTTCCGACAGTATAACAGCCCAACATGATTAGTGCTTGGCTTTTGTGGGTATGCTGACTAGACTCAGCTTCATCCCTCTGTCGCCTCTCCTGATTTTATAGATTTTATTATTTTGCCTGTACAACATCAAGTTGAAGCTGAACCAGAACTATTGCAGTTCACCAAAGCAGTATTGTTTGGCCCCAATCCTATCCACATTCCTGGATGCCTGTTCATTCTCAACCTGGTTGTCCTGTTAAGCTCTAAATTGACCTTCAAACCCTGCATTCAATCTACTACCAAAACTACCAATTTCCACACCCAAAATACACACAATAGCATCTTTACCTCATCCCATTATCACCAAAACACCTAGTGATGCTTCAGAATCCTTTACTAATGTCACTGTCATTACTAGACTGGATTTTACAAAGGCCAAGGCATACAAGATTATGGGCCAAGTGCTGGAAAATGGGATTAGAATTGTTAGGTTGTTGTTTTTGATGGATACAAACTCAATGGGCCAAAGGGCCTTTTTCTGTTCTGTATGTGACTCTAACCTTCACACTGACAAACCAAGGTACACCCTCCATAAACCTCACTGAACCCAAGAACTCTGTCAGCATCTATCCCATACAAAATTCCATTCACCCCATCCCTCCGCTTTACAATTCCCTGAAATATAATGGGAACACTATTTATGTGAATAGACAGGTCAATTTTTTTGGGCTATTAATTATCCAGTTCAGTGGAAATCACAGCCAGGTGACTGTTACCCACACAAAGTGGGCTCTCAGCTCTCATTTGGCCCCAGTATTGGGGGATCTAAAGGCCCCTGCACTACCTTAGACTATTGGCACATAGGGTTCTTGATCTGAATTACTCTCCAGTGACCCCTGGTGGACATTGAGAGAGTGGCGGGCTTTGGGTTAGAAACATTGTCCCATTCCCCCAGCCACAGTCTCTGGATTCACATTAACAAGGGCTGCATGGCGGATGTAGAGAAAGTCTGATCATAGAGGAATTGCACCTGAGCTCGGTGAAGAGGAGAAAAGATTGCAAAAAGGGAATGAGTGGGTGGCACGGTGGCACAGTGGTTAGCACTGCTGCCTCATAGCACCAGGGACCTGGGTTCAATTCCAGCTTTGGGTAACTGTGTGGATTCGGCACATTCTCCCAGTGTCTGCGTGGGTTTCCTCCGGGTGCTCCGGTTTCCTCCCACAATCCAAACATGTGCAGGCCAGGTGAATTGGCCATGCTAAATTGCCCATAACGTTAGGTGCATTAGTTAGGGGGAATGGGTCTGGGTGGGTTACTCTTTGGCAGGTCAGTGTGGATTTGTTGGGCCAAATGGCCTGTTTCCACACTGTAGGGAATCTAATCTATACTAATGTGAATTAATGTTTGCTTTTGATTACATTTCAGCAAGACAGGACAGATTTCTGCTGGGACCCCATTGTACAGGTCAGTACATACTTCTCTCATTGGACGACATGGTCCTAAATGGGGCTAAATTCAGGATTGCAATATAAAAGGAATAATTAGGACCTCCCTCATCTGAAATGTGGTAGGGAGCAAAGCTAGATACGACTGCAAAATCCTGGGTTCAATCCAGCCTATGCTTTGAATTATTCCGGGAGTCTGGTTCAGAGATGGTGAGCTGGAGTCTGAGCTTCGAACATGGAGAGTTACCTGGACACTATGTTTCAGGAGGCAGTCATACCCCTTATATTAACGGCCTCAAATTCGGTCAGTGGTCAGGGACAGTGGGGTATGACTATGAGTGAGGCAAGTAGAGGAATCCAGGAGGTAGTGCTGAAGGAGCTTCAGCCTTGAGCTTGTCTAACAGGTGTGAGATGCTTGTTCCCTATGGGGATGAGAGCAGGGGGCTATAGTGAGAATGAGTCAAGATTAGAGTGGTGCTGGAAAAGCACAGCAGGTTGGGCAGCATCCGAGGAGCGGGAAAATCGACATTTCGGGCAAAAGCCCTACAAGAAATTCCTGATGAAAAGCTTTTGCCTGAAACGTCGATTTTCCTGCTCTTTGGATGCTGCCTGACCTGCTGTGCTTTTCCAGCACGAGTCTAATCTCCAGCATCTGCAGTACCCACTTCTGCCGTGTAGCAAAAATGAGCAAACTGACCATAGCACCTTTGTATAGGGAGCCATTCAAGAGTGGGGAGAAAAGAGAAATGTAGCTGAGACCTGGGATACTATAGTCAGGGAAATAGATCCTATTCTGTGGCCAGGATCAAGAGTCCTAAAGACTGTGTTGCCTGTCTGGTGCCCATGTTTAGGATATCTCATCTGGGCTGCAGTGGAACTTAGAGTGGGAGGGAAAGATCCAGTTGTCGTGGTCCACATAGTTACCAGCGGTAGGAAGAGGAAAGAGGCTCTGCTAAGGGAATAGGAGCAGCTAGGGACTTAATTAAAAAGCAGAACCAAACAGGTTATTATCTTTGGATTACTACCTGAGCCACAAGCAAATTGGCACAGCGTCAACAAGATTAAAGAGGTGCAAGTGTAGCTCAAAGATGGAGGTGAAAGAAACGAATTAGAATTCATGAGACATTGGCACCAGGACTGGGGAAAGAGGGAGCTGTTCCCACAGGATGGGCTCCACCTGAGTTACACTGGGACCAGAGTCCTGGAAAATCATGTAATAAGGGCTTTAAGCTAAATAGTTGGGGGTGGGACCAGTTGCATTGAAAATTATGAAAAGGTTAAAGGGAGAGGAGGACTTGTTAGAGGTTATTAAAGTTTCCAGAACAAATAACAGGATAGAGAGTATGGAAAGAGTCGGGAGTCTAACTTCAGGCACAGCAGATAAGGGGACAACTATGAAAAGGGAGTGACAGTCAAGGCAGGACTGAGAGTATTGGACTTGAATGCATGTAGCATATGAAGCAAGGTAAATGAGCCTGTACCTTAGATTGAAATTGGTGGGTATGATTTTGTGGGTATGACAGAGACATCAGCAGGATCAGGACTGGGAATTAAGTATCTGCAGATGCTGGAACCTGTACTCTAAACAAAAAATGCTGGAAATCATCTTCGAGTCTAGACTTGAAATGTTAGCTTGCTCTCTCTCTCCATGGATGCTGCCTGACCCACTGTGGTTTCCAGCATCTTTTATTTTCAGTGCTAACCAGTGACCTCCTCAAACGTTCATGTGGGAATGTAATGGGAACAAATGTAGTGATCACCTCTTCTGTGTGGTCAAAGAAATCATTTAAGCTCAGACTTGCAGAGTCCATGAAAGATGCCAGCTCCCTTGGAAGATTAGCCCAATGAGCAAAAGGAGGTAAAGGGGAGAACTCAGCGAGAAATAAACTGATCTGAGCTCTTTTGGTTCCTGACTCTGACATCGCCACATTAATATAAAGACTATTTGCCTGCATTCTAAAGGAGGTTATATTAAGTTTGTCCATCATCAATACGTCTTAAGGTAAATAAATGATACTGTGACCAGGTGGTATATATTGAAGTGCGTGTGTTTAGAGAATAAATGGCCAATGGTAATCTGCTACTGGTGGCATGATTGTACACTGTTTAATCTCACATTTTGACTGAAATCTAATCCAATGTGCTTCATTTTTTTGTAACGTTGTTTTTTTTTTTGGAATTTAGAATTGTTTTGGAAGCACCAATGTAATCTTTACTGGCTCGAAGCAGACTCTGAATGGCTATGACATCACTGCACTTGCAAGGTCATCACTAGTTGGTAGGTTGATTTGAAATGTTTATAAACTGGGCAAAATTGAGCTGAACTCCTTCAACCTAGCCGTTAGCATGTCGAACATCCTTTTGCCTGCAAAAGGTTTATTCTTCGCATGATCTTTCTGATGATCGAGAGGCCCCAGATCTCTCGAGAATGAAGCCCTCATGGATTGAGCACTGTGCCTGGTGGAGATGTCTGTGTCTGAATTGGTGCTGTTGGTTACCCACCTCGGGGAACTAGATAGGGATTGATCCACTGCAGGGAATAAGGGCTTTTGCCCGAAACGTCGATTTTGCTGAAGCTCCTCGGATGCTGCCTGAATTGCTGTGCTCTTCCAGCACCACTGATCCAGAATCTGGTTTCCAGCATCTGCAGTCATTGTTTTTACCACTGCAGGGAATAGGCTGCCCCTACTCCGCCCCCACCAAAAATGAAAGAGATGATCTACGAGAATGTGCCAGCATTTTACAACAGGCCACTTTGTTTGACAAGTTGTGATCTATTTCAGTCAGGACACTAATGATCTTTTTTACCTTCGCTACCTCTGACACCAGGATCTAACCAACATCCCACCTGCCCAGCAATGCTGGAGGCTTTCGAATGGGGTAAAGTTCACATATGAATAGGAACACAGAGCTCAGAAGCTAAATTGCCCGTAGTGTTAAGTGAAGGGGTAAATGTAGGAGAATGGGTCTGGGTGGGTTGTGCTTCAGTGGGTCAGTGTGGACTTGTTGGGCCAAAGGGCCTGTTTCCACACTGTAAGTAAGTAATCTAAAAAAAAAAGCAGGAGTAGGCCATTCGATCCTACTCATCCATTCAATAAGATCATGACTGATCTGCTGCCTCACAGTGCCAAGGACCCAGGTTCAATCCCAGCCTAGGGTGACCCTTCATGTGGAGTTTACATATTCTCCCTGGGTCTGCATGGATTTCCTCCGGGTGCTCCGGTTTCTTCCCACAGTCCTAAGATGTGCAGGTTAGGTGGATTGGCTATGCTCAATTGTCCATAGTGTCCAGGGATGTGCAGGCTAGGTGGGTTAGCCAAGGGGAATGCAGGGTTACAGGGATATGGTAAGGGGGTTAGGTCTGGGTGGGATGCTCTTCGGAGGATCAGTGTGGACTTGATGGGCCAAATGGCCTACTTCCACACTGTAGGGATTCTGTGAATTCCACTTCCATGACCTTTGACTCTCTTGTCTATCAAAAATCCATCTAACTCAGTGATTCGGCCTGAGATCTACTTAAAACCCATAAAGTTTGAACAGGGATAGATAGATGAGAGGCAGGAAGGTGGGGGAGTCTAGAAACAGGGCTCACAGTCTCAGGATATGGAGTAGGCCATTTAGTACTGAATTTGCTCACTCAGAGGGTGGTCACCCTGTGGATTTCACTACCACAGAAGGCTCTGGAGGCTGGGCCATTGAGAATATGCAAGGAAGAGATACATAAAGTTTTAGATGCTTAAGGGATAAGGGAAGAAAACAGGAATATAGCATTGAGATAGAGGATCATGTTGAATGATGGAGCAGGTTCGAAGGGCTGAATGGCCTCCTCCCTCTCCTCGTTTCCATGTTTGTAAGTGAGTTCGGGTTCACAGGCAAAACCCCTACCCCTCCCCAGCCCATAGGCAGCGCTGAAAGGAACCCGATCTCTCCCCGAGTCTGTCCTCCTGTTATCCGAGGTCTGGGAAACCCAGTCAGTCATTGTTGAAGAGAGGATGCAACCCTATTAAAATAATTCAACTCCTGACCTACCACGACGGGCGAGTATGAGATTCTCTTAATTTTGAACATCTGACCCAACTACAACTCTCACAGTGTTTAGGAGCTGACATTCACCCCATTGTTTCCACCTGGTGTAAATACCTCTCCCCTTTCAGTGTGTGAAGATGGTGATTCTCACTGAGGTATAACTGCATTAGGTTCAATTGTCGTTGAATATCTCCTGAAAGTGGGCATTGCTCACATGAGAACCAATTTAGAGGTTAACCACAGGTATTACTGCAGCTGAGCATGATCTTGCTCTCCGCCAATGCTTATACTCAGGCCCTTTCTAACAGGCCTCAGTGGAAAATCTAGATTAGAATGGTGCTGGAAAAGCACAGCAGTTCAGGCAGCATCTGAGGAGCAGTAAAATCGACGTTTCAAGCAAAAGCCCAGCTGTTTCCTGATGAAGGGCTTTTGCCCGAAACGTCGATTTTACTGCTCCTCGGATGCTGCCTGAACTGCTGTGCTTTTCCAGCACCACTGTAATCTAGACTCTGGTTTCCAGCATCTGCAGTCATTGTTTTTACCTCAGTGGAAAAACTACCAGAGGCAAGATTCGTGTCTGCCTTTATACACCCTGCCTAGCCCAGTGGCAGAGTAATAAACCCAGTTGCTTTAGCCAAACTTGCCTGGGCAGGTCAGGAAGCAAACCTGGGCCTTCTGGTCCTATTGCAAATCTGAGTGGCTCACTGAAAGTCAGAAGCGCAATATGAAGTAACACTGAGTCTGTCATTTGTGTTTCTAAGTTAAAACGACAAAGAACAGAATGTGAAAATACAGGCATGAAAGCATATAAACAGCACAGAACATCATTCGAGAAATGGGATGATGAAGTGGTGCTAATTATCCGTGATGAGTGGGATTGAATGTCAAATGCAAATCCAGAGTTGCTCATTGAGTGGTTGTGATCTGGAATGCATTGCCTGAAAGGGAGACTTAAGTAGATTCAAGTAGTAACTATCAAAGGGAATTGGATAAATTCTTGAAAGGGAAAATGTTCCAGGGCTTTGGAAAAGGGAGTGCAGGTAATTGAATAGCTCTTTCAAAGAAACCAGCAGCAGCACGATGGGCCAAATGGCTTGTTTCTGTGCTGGATTATTCTGTCTGCAGGCATAGGAATGAGGTGAGCAAAGTAATCTTTAATGCAATTTACAGGAGGAGTCTGTGCAGTGTGTAATCACAAATATATTCAGATAGTCAGACAATTGGCTGCAAGTACATTTATAAGTATACTTTCTTCCGATGGAGTTACACATACAGGCATACCTGGCCTACAACTGAGCCAGTGTCTCAGGAGAAAGGAGATGGAATGGGAGCATACACGCAACACTGACATTTTCATTTAACCATGGTGCTACTTCTAATGACTTGCATTATTGAACATTCACAGGAGTGCCAGGGAGCATCAGTCATTCAGTTGCTTTGAGGTGTTTTCATATAATGCAAAGCATTGAGTTGAAAGGATTATGGGCTAATCAATTCTGTTCCCTTGGAGTGGCAGTTTCAATGACTTAATTTGCTGAAGTTGTGACTCATTGGGGATTGACAGTGTTGCCTAGCACTGCTGTTGAAAACTGCAAGATAATAGTGGAATCAGGAGGATGTTCAGGCTTAGTCTACTCTAGCCTTCCTCATAGTACTCCAGGTGTGGTCTCACTAACGACCTATAATTACAGTTTATTGTTAGACTCAAACCCCTTGTATTGAACGAGGTAAAAACAATGACTGCAGATGCTGGAAACCAGATCTACAGTTTACTGTTAGACTCAAACCCCTTGTATTGAAGGCTAACCTAGCACTTGCTTTTCTTAATTACTTGTAGTCCCTGCATGTGAACTTCCTGTGATTCATGTAATAGATACCCAGGTCTCTCTGAATGACAATGTCTCTCTGTATTGCACCATTGAAAAGAATAATATTGGCCTTTTTACCTTATCAAATTCATACTTCCCACCCTCGCCACCCCATTCTCTTCCACCTGTCACAACGCGCCCATTTCCCTTGGGCAAAATATTTGGATGCTGCAAAGGTAGGCAATGGAGAAGGACAGGTGAAGAAATTCACCCGCAACAGTCGTCTTTGAGTTGGGGAAAGCATTTCTGGCATCAAGCCATTCTTTTGGAAGCTTGACTCATTCAATGCTGCTGTCAAAGACTGGGCCCAGTAAGTGGAAAGAATATGTTTTTGTTTTCCGGGCAAATGACATTGGGGCAGATGAAGAGCAATGAGTAATTCTCCTAACATCTTGTGGACCTGCAGCTTTTTCGGTTATTAGGAGCCTAACTTGGCCTGGGGTACCAGATACTAAAACCTCTCAAGTGTTGATGGATTTAGTTAAGGAATGTTACAACCCCAAGCGTTCTCTAATTCTGAGATGCTATTGGTTTTAGTTGGCAATTTGAGAACCAGGGGAATCCATGTTGGGATTTTTATTGAGTTTAAGATGACTGGCAGAACCATGTGACTTTGGTTTAACCCTTAATGAGATGCTGAGAGACCATTTGGTTTGTGGGATTAATGATGTAACCATGCAAAAGCACCGACTAGCAGAAGCCCAACTGGACCTCAAACAGGCACTACAACTGGCTTTATCAATGGAAAATACAACAAGTGAAGCATATGAGTTGCAGACTATTCCAATGGAAGGGGACACCCTGACCAGTCTGACTGAGCTCACAGAACACCACTTAAGTGAAGGCAATTGCATGACCTCACTCAGGACATATCCTGAACAGTGGGACTCTAGGTCAGCCCACAGCAGAACACCAAAATAAAGCCAAGCCTCAGCCAAACTGTTAAAATTTTCTTCAGGATTGGCGCCGGCAAGCCATTGTAGTTGCTGCTGGTATGTGGACTTGATACAGCAAAAGAGTCCCACTAGGCCTGAAGTGCGTAAGAGAGCTCATAGGCCGGTATCCAGGAGAGGGCACTCTAAGACCTGGCTCTGAGGAAGCTGGACCAGTGTCAAGGACTCTCCACATGTCAATAAAGGGTGACTTGGTGACAGGATACCAGCCTCTTGGAGTTATTTCAACAGGGGCCAGCATTGCCTGGTCTCAACACCATTCTTCACACCAACATTTTAGAGTCTCCAGAACTCCCACCTTGGCATTAGATCATGTTGAACCTTGTTGAAGGCACTGAAAGGACAGCCAACTGTGACTTGCCAGCTTTCCAAACAGTTCCCAATGAGTTTGGAGGGCTGTTTAAATGTGTGGAGGCAGGAGGCACTTAGCAATCGGCTGGGGGCAGGGAGGGAACGGCCGAATGCTCTGGACAAGCCTGCAGGACCTCTTGGCCTACCTGGCTGGGGTGTAGACAAAAATTCAGGGATACCGCTTCTTCCTCATTTATTTTCGCTGTTTAATTTACAATTTTAACAGGAGAAGCAAAGTCCTTGTTGAGGCATAACTGACAATTTTATTTTTAAAGCAACCTACTCAGACACATTATGACACACATCTGGAGCAGCTGGGACTTGAACCCAAGGCACCGGCTCATATTTATTCTTTCCTTCAACCAGCTGCTGTTATCAAGCTGGAAGGTTGCTGATTGGCCCTCCATCTTCGAGAGAGCACACCACCCCTCCCCCAGCCACTCATCATTGGCTAGGGAACCTGTTTCTATGCCAACGAATAAGCAGCCTCTGATAACATTACAAAAAATGTTTCCCTTGGGGATCAAGTTCTGGAACTGGAAAACGATCCTCAGTTCCTGTTTCCTGTCACGAAGCGAAATTTCAGCCCTTTGTGTCCTCCTTAGAGCTACCTTTCCATCATTTGCAAACCTGGGTACATTACTCGTTGCCTACTGATTGATGTGATTAATTATAAATAGCTGAGGCTGAGAACTAATCTTTACATCTCCCTTTATGAACGGGGAAATGATTCTAGAACTGTCTAAAAATTTGGTTAGGCCACAGTGGGTGTATTGTGTGCAGTTCTGGAATCCACATTATAGGAGGGGATGTGATTGCACTGGAGAGAATTCCAAGATGATTTCCCAGGATGCTGCTTGGGCTGGGGAGTTTTAGTTATGAAGAGAGATTGAATAAACTGAGTTGTTTTCCTTGAATCAGAGGAGACTGAGGGGGACACGACTGACAGGGTAAATAGGGAAGAGATATTTTCCCTTGTTGGAGGGTTCAGTGACCCAGGTGCATACATTAAGGGAAGGGACAGAAGAGTTAGAGGGGTTTTCTTTAATACTCAGAGGGTGGTGGAAATCTGGAACTCACTGCTTGTAAGGGTAGACAAGGCAAAAACTCTCATAACATTTAAGAAGAATTTTGATGTGTGCACTTATGATACCAAGGCATACAGACTTGAGTTGTAAAATTGGATTAGAATAGCTAGGTGCTTGTTTTTGACTGGAGAAGACTTGATGGGCTGAAGGGCCTTTGATGCACTATTGATCTCTACAACTCTACAAATTGTCTACAAATTCAAAAATGATCCATTTATCCCTGTTCTGTTTTCTGTCTATTAATTAATGGATTAAATGTCTTTGTATACTGTCTATGATAACTTAAGCTCTCCCTGAATAGTTGGACAAAGTCAGAATACACATGACACTAGGCTATTGTCCAACAGGTTCATTTGAAATTATAAGCTTTCGGATTATAGCCCCTTCGACAGGTGAAGTGAGAGAGAAGAGCACACAGACACAGTATTTATAGGCAGAGAGATCAAGGGCAGCGAGATCAAAAGATCATACAATTGGTGTGAGCGGAGTGTGGAATAATAAGTCTCTGCAGGTGACTGAGGATGTTAGACGCTGTGAGTAAAGTGTCAACAGCTGATGGGATGACTTATAATCGATTAAATGAAGCAGAGAGATCATTACAAAAAATTAAAATAAGGTGGTGTTGGAGACGAACTAAATGACCGGAATAACATGACAGGTAGAAGACTCGCATGCTGAGGGTCTAACCAAAGTAACAAGTAATCCAAAACTGTACAAACTAATTAAGGTACATGTTGTGCTACATGCCACAGTGTTCTGTGTCTGTAAAATCTTCCTAACTGTCCTGTTTTGACACCATCAACTTGATAAATCTTTATGATCTCTGTACCTTAATTAGTTTGCACAGTTTGTACATGCCATCCCAGCTCTGGCTTTCAATTTAATAGCTGAAAATGTGTTGCTGGAAAAGCGCAGCAGGTCAGGCAGCATCCAGGGAACAGGAGAATCGACGTTTCGGGCATAAGCCCTTCATCAGGAATAAGGAAAGTGTGTCCAGCAGGCTGAGATAAAAGGTAGGGAGGAGGGACTTGGGGGAGGGGCGTCGGAAATGCGATAGGTGGAAAGAGGTCAAGGTGAGGGTGATAGGTCAGACTGGGGTGGGGGCGGAGAGGTCAGGAAGAAGATTGCAGGTTAGGAAGGCGGTGCTGAGTTCCAGCAACACATTTTCAGCTCTAATCTCCAGCATCTGCAGACCTCACTTTCTCCTTTCAATTTTATACACTTCTGCTGAATATTCAATACAGCAACGCTTTGGAGGTGTCGGTGTTGGACTGGGGTGTACAAAGTTAAACATCACGCAACACCAGGTTATAGTCCAACAGGTTTATTTGGAAGCACTAGCTTTCGGAGCTCTGCTCCTTCATCAGGTGGTTGTGGGGTGCACAATTGTAAGACTTAAAATTGTGTCCTCCACAACTACCTGATGAAGGAGCAGCGCTCCGAAAGCTAGTGCTTCCAATTAAACCTGTTGGACTATAACCCGGTGCTGAGTGATTTTTAATTTTGTACACCCCAGTCCAACACCGGCATCTCCAAATCTTTTAGAATTAACATGTTGGTTTCAGTTCTTTCCTATGTAAATCGCAGAACATTTAAAAGTTACATTCTCAAAACAGCAAAGTAGTTTAGAGGGAGTAGCATTGGTTTCTCATGGCTGAAGAAGAATTAACTGGGACTCACATAAAATGAATTGGCAATCAATTGACGGAAACCATTTAAATCTCCATTGCAAATATACAGAGAAGGAAGTTAACCAACAATTAGCAGCCAAGTGCCATCTCCATATTGAGCAGCTGCAGTTGTAAGTGCTGTGACATTCAGGAAACAGTGTCAATACCAGCTGCAGTAGGAAAGCCTTGAACCCTAGCACAAATTCCGCACATTTTACCCACATCTTTTTAGTTTTGTATTATATGTAACCGTTCTGCAGAGGAATGGTGTGTCTAATTCTATCACAGATCAAAAGGGAGAAAAATGTCCTTCACAGCCCAAGCTTTTCCGAAATCCAACATGAATTCAAAATGTAGATTTATAACAAAAATGCTACCGTCTTCTCTAAATTTTGAATCACTGGCTGATTTCAGAGCTTCAGCCCTGTGTATAAATCTCACCGCATTCATTCTGCTCATCTGACATCTCCATGACAATGGACCCCACATCCATGCAGCGCTCACTCGAAACAGCCCACGGGAAACAAGTCATCAGTCTGCATGTTACTAAGTTACTTTCATTCACCCAACTGTAAGAAATGGATCCTTTCTAGGATTAATTTTTAAAGTGATACATATCATCTAAACAATTTGCATTTAGTGTCATCTCTGGGTTGAGCAAAATAGCTCCATTAACACTTGATTGTTTAGGGGAGATGATGTCCTAGTGGTATAATTACTGGACTGTTAACCCAGAGACCCAGATAATGTTCTGGGGACCTGGGTTCAAATTTTGCCATGGCAGAGGGTGGAATTTGAATTCAATTAAAAAAATGTCTGGAATTAAGAGTCTAATGATGACTGCAGGTCCACTGTCAATTGTTGGAAAAGCCCATCTGTGTTTCACTAATGTCCCTTAAGGAAGGAAACTACTATCCTTACCAGGTCTACATGTTACTCCAGACTTTTAGCAGTGTAGTTGACTCTTAATGGCCCTCTGGGCAATTCAGGAAAAGCAATAAACATTAGCACAGCCAGCGTCACCTTCATCCCATGATTGAGTAAAAAAAAAATTACACTTCAAGGGTAAGTCTCTGACTCTGCAGAGTGGCAACATACTGTACCCAATAGCAGTAAATATCAGACAAGCTATTATTTCTAATGGCTCTGTCTCAAACCTCACTCCTGACTTAAGGACATATTCCACACAGACATTGCAGTGCCACACTGAGAAAGTAGGTCATTGTCTGAACATAGTTTGGCTGTTGGGAGAATGATAGCGCGATTTATTGCTCTATAATTATAAGCCATTTTATTTTACTGTCGTAATTTTGACCCCATTGCTATTCCTTTGGAATGTGCTGTACTGATTGCTATTCTCTTCTAAGTTCTCCACAAAGAAAATTAATCTGTTGGTAGCCAACATTACTGCAACATGAATATTGGTCACAAAAAGGTTGATTGTTCCAAATTTCAGATATTTTTAATAAAAAGTGTGGGAATGACAAAAGAAGGAAGTTAAATGGAAATGCAATGAAGGGGTTGTGATTGATGGATTGTGAGTGAGGAATTCATCCTTTAAATCTCATTTGTAATCTTCACCTTTTAACAATTAAGATATTTACCTTCTTGCGCATGTAGTGAAACCAATAGATTAAATTCACCATAGCAGCAAAATGTGATACTGATTTTCCATTGCAGGTCTGGTTCAGACAGTCAAAGATCACATCACAAAGCCAACAGCAATGGCACGTGGCCGGGTGGCTCACCTAATAGAATGGAAGGGTTGGGGTGCCCATGGCAGAGGCTCTAACACATGTTCGATGGATGACGTCCACTATTCCAATCTCACCGATGAGCTGAAGGAAGCTCGTTTTGCAGCAGGTAAGATGGGCAGGAATTAAACTGCGTTCAATACGATGTCCTACACAAGGGGCAAAGCAATCTGAAACACTGGGGTTCCAAGCCAAATATCTACTCAATGGGGATGGGATCGTCCATTGTTTCACTGTGTTTTCAAGTAGCAATCCATGAGATGGTCAAAGAATTTAAAACTGACGTAAATCTGATGTACACACACACACATATATTTATATATATGTGTGTATATATATATATATAATACAGAGGAACCTCGATTATCAGAATACTAATTATCTGAAAATCGGATTATCCGAAGGAGATCTGGAGGCCCCGATAGAAACATTACATGAAAGACGAGTTTCCAACAGTGATCGTGTGTTTTGTTTACAGTGATTAAACAGGCACTGTCTCCAAATGACTGACCTCTCTCTCTCTCCACACTTTCCCTGGAGTTCTACATGGTGTACGCTAATGCCCCCCACCCCGCTTCCCCAGATAATCTCTCCAACATTGTCCTGTACAGGGCAGAGGTGGAACCTGGGGTCGGGGGCAATGAGCAGTGTTGGGGACGCGGCTGCAGTCTCCTGAACGGGGAGCAGACTTTAAAGACTCCAAGCCCCAGAGGAAAGGCATTTAATTGATTAACCAAATAATTGATTATCTGAACAAAATAGTACCTGCCTATCTCGTTCGGATAATCGAGGTTCCCCAGTGTGTATATATCCGTTATCTGGATAGCATGTAAAACAATACTTTTCACTGTATCTCGGTACATGTGACAATAATAAATCAAATCAAATCAAATCAAATCATCATGTTGCTATTCAGTTTCAATTTTGATTCACTCTTAATCCAGTGATCTGAATTTTAGCATGTGGGCAGCAAGGTGGCACAATGGTTAGCACTGCTGCCTCACACCACCAGAGACCCGGGTTCAATTCCCGCCTCAGGCGACTGACTGTGTGGCGTTTGCACGTTCTCCCTGTGGCTGTGTAGATTTCCTCCCACAGTCCAAAAAAGTGTGCAGGTTAGGTGAATGGGGAATGGGTCTGGGTGGGTTGCGCTTTGGCGGGTCGGTGTGGGCTTGTTGGGCCGAAGGGCCTATTTCCACACTGTAAGTAATCTAATCATATGGTAAGCCAGAGATGTTCTGTGTTAAAATGTTCTGTGATATTCAAACTCTGTCTATACCAGATAGAAGTGAGAAAGTTCGAGGTGTTTACTTCTGTGCTTTCCAGCTCATAATTATTACTTCAAAATGGAAAAAAAAAGTGCTCATAAACACAACCATGCAGAAGCTCCATTTTTTTGGAAACCCACCAGGAGTTCAACCTGAATAAATGTGAAGCGATACATTTTGGAAGGTTGATTTTGAATGCTGAATACAGGGTTAAAGACAGGATTCTTGGCAGTGTGGAGGAACAGTGGGATCTTGGGGTCCATGTACATAGATCCCTCAAGGTTGCCATCCAAGTTAATTGGATTGTTAAGAAGGTGTATGGTATTTTGGCTTTTATTAAGAGGGGGATTGAGTTTAAGAACCATGAGGTTTTGCTGCAGCTCTGTGAAGCCCTGGTTAGACCATACTTGGAATATTGTGTCTGGTTCTGGTCACCTCATAATCAGAAAGGTGCAGATGTTGTAGAGAGGGTGCAGGGCAGATTTACCTGAATGCTGCCTGGATTGGAGGGCTCTTCTTATGAACAGAGGTTGAGTGAGCTAAGACTTTTCACACAGGAGAGAAGAAAGAAGAGAGAGGTGACTTGATAGAGGTGTACAAGGTAATGAAAGGCACAGATAGAGGGGATAGCCACAGACTTTTCCCCAGGGCGGAAATGACTGTCATGAGATGTCAGTGGTAGGTTCTTTAAGCAGAGAGTAGTGGGTGCGTGGAATGCACTGCCAGCGGTGGTAGTCGAGTCAGAGACATTAGGGACATTTAAACAACTGCTGGACAAGCACATGGACAACAGTAAATTGAGATGTGTGTAGGTTAGGTTTATCTTAGATTAAGATAAATGCTTGGCACAACATTGTGGGACAAAGGGCCTGTACTATGCTGTACGGTTCCATGTTCTATATAAAAGATAATGCTGCTTTTCAGCCACACTCCAGATATTTCAGGGTCAAATTTGAGCTGAAGGTTTCCGTCGCATCTCCACCAATTTCCACATCTACTCGATTTCCAGCAGGAATTTACAGGTGAGGCCACATTTTCACCTGGACTCGGGAAAGGCCGCAAGGCGCATGTTCATGGTTCAATGCATAGCCAATCCATTGTGAGCTTACGTGGGATTTTAGTCTGTGTGGGTCGCCTGTGTATTTTGCGAGTTCTGAAGGAGTGCGTGAGGTAAACTGGTCAAAAGGCCCGCCTCTGTCCTCCAGCTCTGCAGTCCAGCTCCCAACATTGAGGAAAGATGGTTTAGATGTCCACACACTCCCACCTGTACTCATGTACATTCTATAGGCCATCTTCACATTCTCTATACAGTGACTATATCACAGAGTCATAGATTCATAGAAACCCTACAGTATGGAACCAGGCCACTTGGCCCATCAAGTCCACACTGACCCTCCATAAAGCATCTTATCCGCACTCACATCCCTACCCTATCCCTGTAACCATGCCTTCCCCATGGCCAATCCCCCAATCTTGCACATCCCTGGACACGATGGGGCAATTTATCATGGCCAATCCATTTAACCTGCACATCTTTGCACTGTGGGGGGAAACTGGATCAACCAGCGGAAACCCACACAGACATGGGGAGAATGTGCAAACTCCACATAGATAGTCGCCTGAGATTAGAATTGAAGTTGGGTCCCTTGTGTGATATATATACATCCTCACTTTTCCTCCATACTTGTGAAGTATGTACTATTGTACAGATCTCAGTAATAGTGATGAGAATGATTTTAAAATCATTGGAAAACAATTAAAGCTCTAACAATCTACAAAACATCTGAAATCAAACTCATAAACTGGGTCAAAAAACCCAATGGAAAGATTGCATTCTTTAAAGCACCTATGAGGTTTGTAAACAAACAAGAAACTGCAACAAAGATATGTTCAGTTACTCACTTCAATAGCTCTTGGATCAATAAATGAAAATAGTACAGGGAAAGAAATCTGATTTCTGTCCTCCATTTAAACTGGGAATCTCAGTCTCAATGGGGAAGTCTGAGTATTTCGCAGACTCAGCATTCCCAGCCCACAAACTGACAAGGGCAAAAGGGCATGGAGCAAAATTGAATATCCTCCAAAAATAAATTCGACTGTGGCTATTTGTGCAGAAAAATGGAGCAAAAATTCTGTTCCTGATATTCAATAGTGCAGCTCTTGTGTTGGCAGGGACATTGAAATAATTAAAGATTGACATCCAATGAATTAAAATCCTGAAAGCCAAAAAAACATGCAGCGATAGATCAACTGCAATTTGAATCATGGAGTCCCTACAGTGTGAAAGCAGGCCATTTGGCCCAGCAAGCCCACACCAACCTTCTCATGAGCATCCCACCCAGAATGGCTAACCCACCTCGCCTGCACATCCCTGGACATCATGGGCAATTTAGCATGGTCAATCCACCTAACTTGCACTTCTTTGGATTGAGGGAGGAAACAGGACCACCCATAGGAAACCTACACAGACACAGGAGAACACGCAAAATCCACACAAACAGTTGCCCAAGACTAGAATCGAACCTGATCCCTGGTGCTATAAGACAACAGTGCCAACCACTGAAAAAATAAATTATCTCCAAAATGGCAGAAGCTCTGAAGCTGTTGTCATATGACAACAATTGGCTTAACTTCCTGAAGGATTTTAGAGATATCACCAATAATGTTTAGATAATTGAGACGACAGAAGATCTCCTGGATCGGGTGGATTCTGGAAATCCCACCACAGCCATTGTTCATTAGCAATGCTGGTCAATGAACAAAGCCCCAGCAGAACAAGGAATGAAGAGTGGTCTCCCAGCACTGAAAAGCAAAAAAAGGTCAGAAAATATTTGAGGACAATTTACATTGTGATTTACCACAAAAGTTGCTGTGTCTTTGTGGCATTGCTGAAGGCTGTATATAAGTTGGATTTAGGAATGTCGAGGGCAGTGGATGGTTCATTGGTTCCCCCTAGTGACTCCTTATGAATAAGCAGCGACAATAACAACTTGCACTTCCAAAAGGGGGGACATCTGTTCTCTTGCTGCTCAGGGGGCACAGACACTAAGAAATTGTGCCTCACCAGCCCATGGTTGGAAATTCATGCATTAGACTTATTCCATGAATACACCCGATGAATTAAACCAGAAAATAAATACTGGGGAGACCCAAGCCCAGACTAAGTCTCTGCCACAAACTCCATTCCCTGACCACTATCTCCATCTGTCTGTCTAGCGACAGGCTGAAACTAACCAGTCTCTTTGCAACTATGATGCACATTTGATTCCAAGTTGATCACATATTGGTGCCATCACTAAGGCTGCCTGTTTCCAAAAGCTATTGAAGCGAGTAACAAACAGTTTCTTGTTTGTTTACAAACCTCATAGGTGCTTTAAAGAATGCAATCTTTCTATTGGGTTTTTTGACCCAGATTATGAGTTTGATTTCAGATGTTTTGTAGATTGTTAGAGCTTTAATTGTTTTCCAATGATTTTAAAATCATTCTCATCACTATTACTGAGGCCTGTACAATAGTACATACTTCACAAGTATTTTGACCCAGATTATGAGTTTGATTTCAGATGTTTTGTAGATTGTTAGAGCTTTAATTGTTTTCCAATGATTTTAAAATCATTTCATCACTATTACTGAGGCCTGTACAATAGTACATACTTCACAAGTATGGAGGAAAAGTGAGGATGTATATATATATCACACAAGGGACCCAACTTCGATTCCAGAACATTAGCTAGCTCTGGGCCTATCTCCATCTGCTACTGGAACCCTTATTCAGCCTATGGAACCGCTGGAATCAATCATTCCAAAGCCTGCTCTCTTACTTTCCACCTTCTAGAACTTAGGAGCTCTGCGACCTGTTCTTAACTCAGCCCTCTTCACCCTCCTTGTGCTTATTTCTGGTTTCTGGCCAGGCACTTATGATAAAATTTGTACTTTATTTTAAATCCCTCCATGACCTTGTCCTCCCTATATCTGTAATCTCCAATCTTACAATCTTTTGAGGTAGTTCCAATACTCACGTTCCAGCCTTTTGCTGCATAGCCCCAATTTTAATCACTCCCACCTTTGGTGGCCATGTCTTCAGCCTCTTGATACTGAATCTCTAGAATATTCTCTACCTCATTTTCCTTCCTTTAAGCTGCTCCTTAAAACTTATTCCTTTGACAAATCTTCTAGTAATCTGATCTTATATCTCCTCATGTGGCTGAGTGTCACATGTTGCTTCATCATTGACCTGTGAGGCACCTAGGATCACTTACTACATTAAAGTTGCTAAAGGTCATTGAAAATATTACAAAATGTTCCAAGGCACTTCCTGCTCAGAAAAGGAACAAGGACAAGAGGTTACAGACTTAAAGTGGCTTGTCAAAGAAGTAAATTTGATGTCAGAGAAAGAATTTGTCTCAAAGCCAGTAGTTCAGACTTGGACCTCTGCCTGGAAATGGGTTCAATTGAACTGTTTAGGAGTACGTTATAGAGTTGCAGAGCTGTACAGCATGGAAAAAGACCCTTTGGTCCAACTCATCCATGTTGATCAGATATTCTCAATTAATCTAGTTCCATTTGCCAGCATTTGAACCATATCCCTCTAAACCCTTCCTAATCATAAACCCATCCAGATGCCTTTTAAATGTTGTAACTGTACCAGCCTCCACCATTTTCTCTGGCAGCTCTCTCCATACACGCACTACCCTCTGCATGAAAAAGTTGCCCCATAGGTCCCTTTTAAATCTTTCCCCTCTCACCTTAAACCCATGCCCTCTAGCTTTGGACTCCACTACCCCAGGGAAAAGACCTTGGCTGTTCATCCTATCCATGTCCCTTATGATTTGATGATTATTTAAACAGAAACAATGTGCAGGGTTACAGGGAAAGGCTGGGAAGACTCCACTTAATAATGATGCTCATTTGGAGGTGCAGGAACATTGGGCCAAATGGCCACCTTCAGTACTGTAACAATTCTGTGACCTTGGAATGAGGAGAAGGTTTGGACAGCAAGCAGAGATTGGAAGAGTCACAGAAGACAACAAGAAGAGGTTTTGAGGGATCTTTTAGACTAGAGACAGACAGAGCAAATCTAATGCATTTACCAATGGAATCATTAATAGTTTTATCAGGCGCAGATTTGCATCTTGCAAATAGTAATCACAACAAGTGTCAGTGTTAAAACTCTACAAAGTCCATACCAGGTTCCTGCCTTTCGCAACCTGTGGAACCCCCAGGAAATTAATTATATATTCAACTACAGTGAGATCCTGCACCAGTTTCCCATTAGAGGTTTGTTTCTTTCATTTTGACTATTTTCCCTTTAGATTAGATTCAGACTATTGTATAAATGGGATCCAATTGATTGGTATTAATTTTCTGTGGGTGCTGGGTCAGTTATAATTGGTTTGGTTATTGTCAATTATTAGTCTTGATGTTGATACTCTTTTCCTTCACCGTTCATTTCTTTAAAAATAGGTGTTGCTGAGCAGTTTGCCATTACTGAGGCAACACTGAGTGCCTGGTCCTCACTGGATGCGGAAGAGGTGATTTGTGGCAGTAGTCCAAGCAACACGGTTGACTACCTCAGTAGGTTAAAGACATTTTATTGTTGTCTATTTATTGTCCACCTGTAATATAAGTATGGGGTCACTTTGCACAGAAAGGCTCTTCTTTACCTAGAGTTAATCCCACCAGGATGAAATCTTGCTGCTTCTTCAGTTCCTTCAATGATACATTCAAAGGTCTTTTGTTATAATTGTTAATCATTTTCTTAAGAAGTAATTCTGAACATCTATCCTAATCCTAAACATCCTTTTCCCAAATTTGAACTAAATCATTTTATCCTATTATCTCCATGTATCTCATAATATGCCTCTGGGTTAACTTTCTCTATCCTATTAATTGTCTTTTTATTCTTTCATGGCTGAGTCTGCATTATTGCACATCCCCAGTTGCCCTCGAGAAGGTGGTAATGAGATGCCTTTTTGAACCACTGCTGTCCTTGGGCTGTAGGTGGACCCACAATGCCCTTAGGGAGGGAGTTCCAGGATTTTGATCCAGCGACACTGAAGGAACAGCGATATATTTCCAAGTCAGGATGGTTTGTATCTTGAAGGGAAATCTGTGGGCGATGGATGCTCCATTATGCCTTATTCACATCTTCAAGATCCCCTCTGTGATCTTTCTTTTCAAAATTGAACCACTCTACCTTCTTGTTGCTCAGTCTTGCCTTCTAACACAGGGAATGATAATGCAACAAATAATCTTCTGGGTCATTTACTCTGGCACTGATTGTAATCATGTGATAGGCTCACAGAAAGAAGCCAACCACGCTTATGCTGTCGCTAATTCTTAAACTCTTCAAATTGTTTTCTCTTCTTAATGGTAAGTTCCTAGGAGTGTTGCTGAACAAAGAGACCTTGGAGTGCAGGTTCATAGTTCCTTGAAAGTGGAGTTGCAGGTAGATAGGATAGTGAAGAAGGCGTTTGGTATGCTTTCCTTTATTGGCCAGAGCATCAAGTATATGAGTTGGGAGGTCATGTTGCA
Organism: Chiloscyllium plagiosum; assembly: GCF_004010195.1. Lineage (NCBI taxonomy): Eukaryota > Metazoa > Chordata > Chondrichthyes > Orectolobiformes > Hemiscylliidae > Chiloscyllium > Chiloscyllium plagiosum. The sequence continues at coordinate 19,772,418 of NC_057743.1, read as the reverse complement.
GCTTTACAGGACAGTAGTTAGGCCACTTTTGGAATATTGCGTGCAGTTCTGGGTCTTCCTCCTATAGGAAGGATGTTGTGAAACTTGAAAGGGTTCAGAAAAGATTTACAAGGATGTTGCCAGGATTGGAGGGTTTGAGTTATAGGGAGAGGCTGAACAGGCTGGGGCTGTTTCCCTGGAGCATTGGAGGCTGAGGGGTGACCTTATATAGGTTTATAAAATCATGAGAGAAATGGATAGGGGAAATAGCCAAGGTCTTTGCCCTGGGATGGGGGAGTCCAGAACTAGAGGGCATAGCTTTAGGATGAGAAGGAAAAGATACAAAAGGGACCTAAGGCCAACGTTTTCATGCAGAGGGTGGTGCATGTATGGAATGAGCTGCCAGAGAAAGTGGTGGAGGCTGGTACAATTACAGCATTTAAAAGGCATCTTGATGGGTAAATGAATAGGGGATATGGCCCAAGTCTGACAAATGGAACTAGATTAATTTAGGATATCTGGTCAGCATGGACGAGTTGAACCAAAGAGTGTGTTTCCGTGCTGTACTTCTGTATGACTCTATTTCTGTATTTTAATCCTTTCCAAATACTCCAGCTTGTCAAATAGGCAACAGTCATTTGCCAATTCATTTCTCAGGGCAGTGCCCTGCCCAGTTAGAGACAACCTGCCTGGTTTAAAATTTAATGTTAATCAGCATGAATAGGTGCATTCACCATGGCAATGCCTCGACCAATCAGAATTCACTTACAAACTTATCAGCACTCTCCTCTTATGAAGCACTAATGTTGGTTTTTCCCTCCTTAAGGTTGGTATTCTTGCAAATTGCTCCTGATGAGTACAAGATGAAAAGTTTCAACAAAAATGTGTCTTTTCTCAGCAACACTCAAGGACTGTACAACCGAATGACAATTGTTAAAACAGCACGTAACATGATGATCGCATGTGGCATATTTATAAATGTTTCAGTACAGGCACTGAACAGATGTTGTATGATGGACCTAATGCTTTACTGAGGATTTTTTCTTGAGCCTGTGTCTCCCTGAGTGCTGTCAGCACAAGGCAATTTGCATTAAATTGTGTTGAAAAGTCTGGACATATTACACATAATAATCCTCTTTACAAACATGGTTCCCGTCACTTTTAATGCAGGCAGCCACTTGTTTTGGCTAGTCATTTTTTGTTCGCATAGAAATCAATTACACTGGCACATCTTGTTATTCATGGAGTACATTCTCTATTCTGGGTAATTTTAAATACTTACTGACTTACAATGCTTTGCTGATTTCAGGCAAAGGTGGGTGTTTAAGCAGTTCACCCAGGTTAAAGTGTGATTCTCTTAATGACAACTGCCAACAATTAGCACCTGCTAATTTTCTGCTCTTTGTCAAAAATAATGTTGGTTGCTTAACTAATGTGGACAAATCTCTGAACACCAGCTGTAAGTACTGGGAACTATAAAAAGTTAAAAATCACACAACACCAGGTTAGAGTCCTACAGGTTTAATTGGACTGTTGGACTATAACCTGGTGTCGTGTGATGTTTAAATTTGTACAGCCCAGTCCAACACCAGCATCTCCAAATCGGAACTATAAAAGAAATTATGATGACGTAGTGATAATGTCACTGGATTAAAGTGCTCCAGAGACTGAGAGTGACAGTCTGAGGCATGGGTTCAAGATTATTTCACATTCCTCCAATAACCTTTCACCCCTTTTGTTCTCGCTAGCAGAACTTAAATTCTATCGATTAATAAATCTAGAATATAAAGCTCATCTCAGAAATTGTGTCTATAACCTCATTGATTGTAGTTAAAAAAAAGTTTCACTTTCATAATTTAAGGAAATTTGCTGTCCTTACCCAGCTTCATGTGATTCCAGACCCACAGCAGTGTGGTTGACAGTGAAATACAGTGACAAGTCATTAAGTTCAGAAGCAATTAAAGATGGGCAACAAATACTGGCCTTATTGTATCCCATGAAAGAATTAAAAGGAAAAATGCTTTTCTGAAAATGAAACATGTATGAATGTTTCAGAGACAGGCCGCTGGTCCATAAGGCTACTGCAAAACATACGGAGATATGGCATTGAGGGTGAGTTGGAGGTTTGGATTAGGAATTGGCTGGCTGGAAGAAGACAGAGGGTAGTAGTTGATGGTAAAGGTTCATCTTGGAGTGCAGTTACTAACGGTGTTCCGCAAGGATGTGTTTTGGGACCTTGCTGTTTGTCATTTTTATAAATGACCTGGACAAGGGGCTAGAAGGTTGGGTGAGCAAGTTTGCGGATGATACGAAAGTCGGTGGAGTTGTTGACAGTGAGGAAGGATGTGGCAGGTTACAGCGGGATATAGATAAGCTGCAGATTTGGGCAGAAAGGTGGCAAATGGAGTTCAATGTAG
>NC_057743.1:19760623-19769929 GCF_004010195.1 Chiloscyllium plagiosum | reverse complement strand
AAGATCGTATGAGGAAAGGTTGAGGCACTTGGGGTTGTTTTCATTGGAGAAAAGAAGGTTTAGGGGTGACTTGGTAGAGGTGTACAAGATGATTAGGGGTTTAGTTAGGGTTGACCATGAGAACCTTTTTCCACGTATGGAGTCAGCTATTACGAGGGGGCATAGCTTTAAATTAAGGGGTGGTAGGTATAGGACAGATGTTAGGGGTAGATTCTTTACTCAGCAAGTCGTGAGTTCATGGAATGCTCTGCCAGTAGCAGTGGTGGACTCTCCCTCTTTATGGGCATTTAAATGGGCATTGGATAGCCATATGGATCGGCACAACATCGAGGGCCAAAGGGCCTGTACTGCGCTGTATTTTTCTATGTTCTATGTTCTAAGGTTCTCATTTGTGTGGAAAAGCAACACTTGTTTAATATTACTTTTTTTCTCTTCTCAGATACAGATGAAGTGTATCTTGAAGATCAGCTTTCAAGTGGATCTCAAGGCTTTTATTACTCTTTGAATGTTGAAGGGTCCTGCACTGTCATAACTCCTGTATCTTCATATGTAGCCAGCTTGGCTGGTGAACCATTGCAAACAGACATGGCTCCCACCCCTTCTTCCCACAGCGGAACGTTGACGGAAACCTTACCGACTCACAACCTTCCGAACTGCTCGTCTCTCCCAGCAACCACTTCCTGTGGAGCAGAATTACAAAGAACACTGCAAAGTCCCTTACATCAATCACACTCCAGCAACAGCAGCTCGCTCATGGAAGATGATGTGTTTTATAATTAGACAGAAAATTAGGATGGGAAACTGTATACACTTGGACAAGGGAATTTACCACTTCCTTTGTTAAAAGCTGAAACAAAAACTGAATTGTTACTGATTTGTTCCATTCTGTGTGTCTTTGTGGGTGCACGCTCATTGAGGTTTGGGATGCCTGAAAAAATGGGAACCTCTAGTTGTCCCAGAGATCAGCAGGACAGGACTGGGGCTGAAATTAGCTGTGTTCCTCCCTTTCCCTCACAATCCAATGACTGTCAGTGGATGTTGGGGTATTGAGCTTCACTGTTAAACAGGCCAGTGACACACAAGCCTTGAAAGTCAATGGGGAGAGTTCAACTGGTCTGTCACCATAGCTCCTACAATGACAATTGGTCAAGCTGGCAGGGCTGTATTGTTCATGTCTAGGCTTGACCATAGGAATGATCAGTTTGGCAAGATAATCGTAGCAAGAGCCAACATCTCTGGGAAAATGGAAAAGAAGATTAGAAGGAAACAGATATGTCTTGGCTAGTACAGCTCATTGACTTAATCTAACTAAGTCATACCGGAATACGCTGTACAGAGCTACTCCATTTAGAATGACAAGGATCAACATTAAAATGCTCTTCTGCTATATTCTGAATACTGTAATTGTGTCTAACTTTGGCACAATCCTCTCATTGAGCATGAAAGATAAATGTTACATCCTTATTGATTCTTTAATTTATTTAGATGATTTTAAGGTGGTGCTGTGGCACATCAATAGCATCCCTGCCTATAAAGTCAAAGCTCTGGGTTCAAGTCCCACTCCAGATTACAATGGTCAAAGATGTTGCATTCATGATACTGCCAAACAGGTGGAGTATTAATTTGTAAATCCTCCCAATGTATACATGAATAGGAAGGGGTGAGAGCAGGAGAGATTTCTAGTTAGCCCTGTAATGGGAGCCTCTACCACTGTTACCCATAGCTGCAGCTACTTTGACTCTTGGGGAGTGGGCAGTGGATCCAATTGGTACCAAAAGCACATGGTTTGATCCCTGTTCTAGCTGGGGTTGATTTGGGATCTGCAACCTTGCCTTATGTGTGGTGGAGGGCACAGTGGATTAGACCTGCTTTTGGACAGGGCACTTGAGAAGATCTTTTCCTGAGAATCAGTTTGATGCTTCAGTTATCAGTCACCCCTTACTCCAATGAGCACAACATCACACGGAAGTTCACAGGGATATGTGGTAAATATCTGATGAGTGGCTGTGATTTACTCTTATGTCTTTGTTGTGAATTGTATTTAGAACTCAACTGCACTTGAGAAAAAAACAATTAAACACCATTTAAATCTGTTATTTAATTCTAAGTTTATTGTAGAATGTCTGCTAAAATTCAATGAACAATCTCAAAAGTGAATACCGTAGAAAGAGGAGAGTTTGGGTTACAAAATATCTATTTTGAAAAAGCAGTTGAAAATGTTTCAAAAGGTGACACTGCAAAATTGAAATATTCACAGCCAAACACATGATGTAAACTCTTGTAGTGGAGTAAGGTCAGAGGCAAGCACTGTGTACTGCAGCAACAATTGCTATTTGTGAGAGTACAAACTTTTTTTTTGACATTTGGAAGGTCTGCATGCAGACAGCAGAGTTAGACAGGGAGCACCAACTTATACAGCATGATATGAGGGTGCTAATTGGTGAGAGCATCATTGACATGGCAGGACAGCAGGAACAGTTAACTGTTAATCTTAGTTCTCTGACCAGGCAGGTTGACTCTGATTGGTCAGGGTGTTGATGTGGGGAATGCAGCAAAGATTGGTCATCTCCACAACCACTTTCCTACAAATACCACCACGAAAGGGTGGTGTAATGTAAGCATGATTTCCTATTGCCTATAGGACACAGAGCCCTTTATGTTAAGCAGCTTCAGACACACTAAGAGCCCAACTGATAATCTTTCTACACACTTATAAATATCTTTGGAATTCTTGCTGCTATGTTGGAGGATGATGTAACATAGGTAACACTGAGCAAAACAGTCAGGAACATCCTTGTTGGAATGGGCCCATGTTAGACATACATTCTTGAATACCTGAGGGAGCACTTTCTGGGGTATTGGAGGAGTGGTGTCTGGGGTGGTGAGGGAGAACTATCTGAAGTAGCACTTTCTGAGCTTTAAAAAATTGTGGGCGGCACGGTGGCACAGTGGTTAGCACTGCTGCCTCGCAGCGCCAGAGACCCGGGTTCAATTCCCGACTCAGGCGACTGACTGTGTGGAGTTTGCACGTTCTCCCCGTGTCTGCGTGGGTTTCCTCCGGGGGCTCCGGTTTCCTCCCACAGTCCAAAGATGTGCAAGTCAGGCGAATTGGCCATGCTAAATTGCCCGTAGTGTTAGGTAAAGGGGTAAATGTAGGGGTATGGGTGGGTTACGCTTCGGCGGGTCGGTGTGGACTTGTTGGGCCGAAGGGCCTGTTTCCACACTGTAAGTAATCTAATCTAATCTAATCTAATCTACCTCAATGAAAATTTCAGAAGAGTCACTTCAGACTGCTTCTTCCAGTACTCAGCAGATATTTCTGAAGTCTCGTCTTAATAATTCGATTATAATATCCTCTACAAGCAGAGATCTAATTATTTATTTGTTTAAGGTTTTTATGATACTGTAGTTATATAATCTCATGATACACAGGAAATCAAAACAACATGATGTGTGGACTTCAGCTGTTGTGAAACATTTTGGAATGTAGGAAGTGCAATCTGACTGCATTGTGAGGATAAGCAAACTTTAATGTGTTTGTTGGTGTTACTGAATGTGTTACATATCGGGCTAAAGGCAACTCTGATTAGGACTCCATGGTGATATGTAAAATGGCAAACAAGTCTCCTCTTCTATAATATTTACTGCTTGATTGGAATACGGTCATTGGCCAGATCTTCAATCACTTTTTTCAGCTGATAGAGAATAGAGAGCTATTAGTTATTGACCAGTGTCATCACAAGAACAAAGTCATTGATTTCAATTTATAAGCAATACAACCTTCTCAAGAAAACAACATAAAACAAAACATTGATTATGCACAGAAAAGGACTCTTATAGTTTGACAATGGTGGCATTTGGTGCCATTTATTTTACTACATATTAGATCCTGGCAAGTTTGGCTAACAGAACATTTGGAAGCTGGAATGATTGAATAGCGTTAAAAATCACACAACACCATTCTATAGTCCAACCGGTTTAAATGGAAGCACACTAGCTTTCGGAGCACCACTCCCTCATCAGGTGGTTGATGAAGGAGCGTCGCTCCGAAAGCTACTGTGCTTCCAATTAAACCTGTTGGACTATAACCCTGGGTATTGTGTGATTTTTAACTTTGTACACCCCAGTCCAACACCGGCATCTCCAAATCATGATTGAATAGGAATATTGTTGGAGGTATCGCAAAATCTGGCACTGGATGCAAATCAACTTTTAGCTGCTGAAGAAAGTAATCAGACTGCTCTAGATCGTGGAGGTTTAACCGAGTAGGGAATTCACGTACAGCACCACACCTCTGAGCACCACACTGTCGGAAACACGTGAAGGCTTTAGAGAGGGTGCAGAAAAGGTTTGCTGCTATGGGCAGAAAAACAGGAATTGCTGGAAAAGCTCAGCAGGTCTAGCAACATCTGTGGAGAGAAATCAGAGCTAACGTTTCGGGTCAAGTGACCCTTCAGAACACTTCTGAGGAAGGGTCACTTGACCCTAAATGTTAACTCTGATTTCTCTCCACTGATGCTGCCAGACCTGCTGAGCTTTTCCAGCAATTTCTATTCTTGTGTTGATTTACAGTATCCACAATCCTTTTAGCTTGTATTTGCTGTTATGGGGATAGACTGGAGAAGCTGGGGTTATTTATCTGAGAGGAGATATGATGAAGGTGTTCAAAACCTCCAGAAAGTGTCTGTACTGTGACAGCGCGCTTAGATTTAAGGCCAATTGCCAAAAGAAGCAACAACAAATTGAGGAACAATCTCTTTCTGCAGGGACTGCTCAGGATTTGGAACGCACCACCTGAGAGGTTGGAGAAAGTACACTGAAGTGTGACTTTTGAAAATAAATTGGATAACAATTAAAAAAAACATGGAAAATAAAATGGTTCTGAGCCACGGGGAGAGGATGGGCAAATCGTTGAAGTGCAGTTGCAAAGAGCTAGCACGGACGTGACAGGCCAAACGACTTCCCTCTGTGCTGTAAATATTCTAATGATCTGATGGTACTCTGAGGGAGAATTTGCTCCAAAGGGGAACATAATTTGAAGATGGAGCAGTCGGTGAATCTTTCTTTTGAATTGATTCCTTCATCATTGTAACATCACGGGGCCTGAATGAAGCATGTTGGCAGTGATCACTGTGTGAGATTTTGATTTTTAATACCACTCTCCTAAACCCATCACACCCATTGTGACAGGGTTAAAACTTCCCCAGGATCTCCAGAAGAGTCGATTAATTGTTTTGTGCGCTGACTAGGAGTGTTGCTCTCAGAACAGTGTCTGCGCCAGGACAAATCTGCTGCTGAAAAGATTGAATTTATATGCAAATATTATTTTCCCTCTGGGTTACGTTTTCTCGTTGTCTTACCTCATTCCTGGTTACAAAGCCAACCACCTTCCCCGCAGAGCTAACAAACATGTGCTGGAGGACAAGAAGATCAAAAAGCTTGTGTGCCTGCAAATAGATTACATTTTTGATAGCTATTTCTCAAAGCAATTTCATTGTAATTCCAAGTTATCACTCCTGCAGATACGACCTTGGCCGGGTTCAGAGATAGAAAATGTTGACAGGATTGCAAACCATTTAACATATTTTTCATAAATTATACACAATTCGGTGCTGTTGCTAACAGCTATAATTGTAATTAGCACACCAGTATGTCTCAAAGTGCAATGTATTAATGATGAAGTGAAGTGATAGTCATTTGCAGACAAATAATCATACTATCCTGCACCAGAAATATCCCATGAATAAGCAGAGAGTCACTTTTCACTAGCCATTACAGAAGGAAAACGAACTGCTCTTTTTCCATTTGAAGAGACAGATATTGCATCAAAAGGTGAGCAGATCAAATAATGCAGACCTCTTCAGCACTACCCTGCAGGTTCAATTCCAACTCCTTCCTCAAACAGCTTAATTATCTGCTCAATGAAAACCGAAAGAACTGTGGATGCTGTAAATCAGAAACAAAAACAGAAATTGCTGGAAAAGCTCAGCAGGTCTGGCAGCATCTGCGGAGACAAATGAGAGTTAACATTTCAGGTCCAGTGACCCTTCCTCAGGACCCAAAATGCTAACTCTGATTTCTGTCCACAGATGCTGCCAGACTTGCCGAGCTTTTCCAGCAATTTCTGTTTGTGTTTGTGATCTACCGAGGAGGGAACCTTTTTACCTAAATTGCTAAAGAATGCATTGCATGTAGGGGAGGTAATGGTATTATTATAAATCAAGAGACCCAGGTAATGTTCTGGGGACTCAGGTTCCAATCTTGCCACAGCAGTTGGTGGAATTTGAATTTAATAAAAATCTGATATGAAGAGTCTATTGACCAAACCATTGTTGATTATTAAGAAAAAGCCATCTTCCATTGGTTAAAAACAATCTGCTTGCAATAAATAGCTGATTAGCATATGCAGAGTTTCCCAGTGGCCACGCAGCTTAGAGGGAACCTTGGTCCCTACCGCTGGGACTGAAGCTGCAGGATTAAGTCCCATACAAGAAATTATCAGAACACAGGAACAGGAGTAGGCCATTCAGCCCATTGAGCCTGTTCCACCATTCAATGGCTGATCTAAATACTGGCCCATATTCCTTAATAGCTCTACTTAACAAAGAATTATCTAGCTCAGATTTAAAATGAACAACTGATCCAACATACAGGACATTGGTTAGGCCACTGTTGGAATATTGTGTGCAATTCTAGTCTCCTTCCTATCGGAAAGATGTTGTGAAACTTGAAAGGGTTCAGAAAAGATTTACAAGGATGTTGCCAGGGTTGGAAGATTTGAGCTTCAGGGAGAGGCTGAACAGGCTGGGGCTGTTTTCCCTGGAGTGTCGGAGGCTGAGGGGGTGACCTTATAGAGGTTTACAAAATTATGAGGGGCATGGATAGGATAAATAGACAAAGTCTTTTCCCTGGGATGGGGGAGTCCAGAACTGGAGGGCATAGGTTTAGGGTGAGAGGGGAAAGATATAAAAGAGACCTAAGGGGCAACTTTTTCATGCAGAGGGTGGTACGCATATGGAATGAGCTGACAGAGGAAGTAGTGGAGGCTGGTACAATTGCAACATTTAAGAAGCATCTGGATGGGTATATGAATAGGAAGGGTTTGGAGGGATATGGGCCGGGTGCTGGCAGGTAGGACTAGATTGGGTTGGGATATCTGGTCGACGTGGACAGTTTGGACCGAAAGGTCTGGTTCCATGCTGTACATCTCTATAACTCCAAGAGAGTTCCAAACATCTACAGTCCTTTCACAGCGCCAGAGATCCCAGTTTGATTCCACCCTCGGGCGACTAACTGTGTGGAGTTTGCACATTCTCCCCATGTCTGCGTGGGTTTCCTCTGGGTGCTCCGGTTTCCACCCACAGTCTAAAGATATGAAGGTTAGATGGACTAGCCATGCTAAATTGTCCAGAGTGTCCAAAGCTGTGCAGGCTAGGTGGGTTAGCTGTGGGAAATGCAGGGTTAGTGGGATAGGGTTTGAGGATGGGTCTGGATGGGATGCCCTTTGGAGGGTTGCTGTGGACTCGATGGGCCAAATAGTCTGCTTCCACACTGTAGGGATTGTATGGTTGTAGGAACGGCCTGGCTCTAATTCTCAGACCATGTCCCCAGTTCTTGAATCCCCAACTAGTAGAAGTAGTTTATCTTTAGCTACCATGTCTTTTCCTGTAAATATATTGAAGACTTTTATCAGACCACTCCTTGATACTCAAGAGATTGTTGACTGTGGAAGGTGCATTAGTAGCGTGGCCAAATGTTTGATCATTAACCTGTGGATCCTTCCAAAGGACCTGATGACAGACATTAAGTGCTGACGAGTTTCCCAGTCAGCCATGCTGCAGAAAGAAATGACAAATCACTGCACTATTTAGTTCAGAATCTCAGACCAATTGTATAGAAATCCACCGCCTGACTCTCGGTGTTGGGCCAAACAAACTGTGTGAGACCGACTGGCTCTGAGACACTCAGCTGGAGATTCCTGAAACAGAGGTCAGGACTGTTCTGGTTCCTGAAACTACTCTGGGAGGGGGCAAACTCTTCCTTCACTTTTCCCTGAGGCAGTCAATTAATGAGCAAGAGCGAGTTTCAGTTTGAGAATAGCAGCAAGCTGCCATTGTCAGTAAACAATTGAGAGGATCTTTATAGATTGCAGCACCTTCACTCCAACCTTTCAAAATTAAGTTTGGTACCTAGGCCACTTCAAGGATCAGAGTGATGTGGTAGTGTTGGTGGGGGGGATGGGGTTTGAATTCCTGTTTTCCGGCAGGTTCTGGCTGCTCTTGCACTCAGGTAGTGGTAGATTCTAGGCCCACTTGGAACTTTTTCTCATTCACTCAGTAGACATGAACATCTCTGGGTATTTATTACCCATCCCTAATTGTACAGAGGGCAATTGTCAGTCAAACACATCGCTCTGGGTATGCAGTCACATAGTCCCAGGAGGAAGTGAGGACTGCTGATCAGAGTTGAAAAGTGTGGCGCTGAAAAAGCACAGCAGGTCAGGCAGCATCCGAGGTGCAGGAGAGTCAATGTTTCAGGCATAAGTCCTTCACATGTAGGCCAGACCAGGTTAGGATGGCAGATTTCCTTCCCTAAAGGACATTAGTGAACCTGATGGGTTTTCCCCAACAATGGTCATCCCCGATTTTTTTTATTGAATTCAAATTTCCATCATCTTCCCTGGCAGGATTTGAACCCAAGATTCAGAACATTGCCTGGCTTTCTGGTTTAGTGATAATACCACTAGACCATTGCCTCCATTGCTACACTTGTCTCTAATAAAATGGCCCACAGCCAGGGAACAAGGGCACCAGCTGGTCAGGTTAATTTTCATCCTGAATTGTGTCTAATCCTGGTCTCAGTGGAGTCTGAAAGCTCACTCCATACAGTCTAAATTAGAATCCACAAACAGCTCTCATTTACATCCAGCAAAGAACAGGGAACTGCCCAGTCTAGTACAGAACTGACAAGATTTACAACTGATCAGGAGTGATTCCACAATCCAGGCTCCGTTAATAAACTAAAAAAATGGCAAAGGAATTGCCCGCAAACATTCATCACACAATTTCCCAAACCGGTCATATGGTCACAGACAACATCTGGCTGTAAGTCCGGGCATGGGATTGACTCTATCAATACTGTAAGCTTTCAGTTCGTCGGGAGTACAGTTCCAAGATTGCTGGCAACCATCCAGTTCTTTCTCCAGGTGAGGCCATCTTCGTGGGAGCTTACTTAATGATTGTGGGTGGGCTCTTCGAGCTGTATCTCAGCTTGCGATCTGTCCCCCCTATAGGTGCACTGAAGAGT